>NC_072774.1:4268708-4485029 GCF_022539595.1 Amphiprion ocellaris | reverse complement strand
GCTCATTTGACTCTTCCTCTCTTTTCTCCTCTGCTTCTTCTTCTTCTTTTTTTTGCATCCTCCACCTCTTCACCTCTCATCCTCCACATCGAGCGTCTCTCATCGTCTTTCTTTCAGTCCACCTGGCCACCGTCCTCCTCCTCCTCTTCCTCCTCTCTCCATCTTTTCTGCGCAGCTCCGGCATGTTTGACTTTGAACAAGGGATCAGAGGTCGCTCGGGAAGCCTCGAGGGAGGAGGAACAAAAATGGAAATTTAAAGACAGATAGGTGACAGAAAGAGAAAAAAAAGAAAGCAAAAAGACCTCCAGCTGTTAGAAGGTGAATGTTATTCACAGCTGGTTTATCCTGGAAAGAAAGCTGGTGGCAGCACAAAACTACTGGACAATATTTAGCATTATGCAGGGCCAAATTTGGATTTTCTTGCACATGTATGTGTTTTATTCACAAATGTGATCACATGCATCGCCCATGGCAAGATAAAATACCATATACCCCATAAACTGGACATTAAATGATAAATAAATGAAAAAACGAAAGGGAAAAAGGGGAGAAATACAACATTTTTGACCAGTATATCCTTAGAAGCTACAATTTAAATTACAACATCAAATAAATAGACATCACTCATCCACCTGCTTTTTATGTTTTATATTATGAAATGTATCTGAGTCAGTTTGTGTCATTTCAGAACCATCATCTCAGATTTATTCAGAGTTGATTCGCTTGTTATTTGGAACCGGAAACTGGGTTCGTTAAGGTATTTTGGCTGAGTTTGGGGGATTTTGTGTTATCAGGTGTGTGTTTTTTTTTTGCCATCAGAAACCACCTGTGGGGCCGTAGAGGTGGGACTCCGGCAGACATGGGGTGTGGTGGGAACACAGACAATAGTTTCCATCAGATTCTAATGATTGAATGGATCCAGCAGAGAAGAAATGTTTAATTGTTGGTCCTTGAAGGTTGAGGGGAAGGACACGATTTCAATCCGGGCTGGTGTGGTGTCCCTGTGGGGTTCTTTTGGTTGTGTCTGTATAGATGGGTCCATATTTCTACTAAAATACAGTCTTTGGTTGACGTTTCACCAACTTTTGAAGCTCTAACTTCAGTAGAATCTGATGTGTGGAAAGTTTGACAAGACAGGTTTCCAGTTTTTACACATTTAGATTTAAAATCTGTCCAAAATTGATCAAAATTGTTTAAAATTACTTGAAATTTGTCCAACATGAGTAAAATCTGACCAAAAAATAACAATCTCACATTAAAATGAAACTTTAAAAATTAAAAAAAATCACACATTAGAATATTTTATAGAATACAGAACAATAAATTACAGTTTAGCATCAGACCAGAAATGTAAAAGCTAAATGACACCATGGATATAATAAGATATATACAGGATAAGCCATATTTACAATAAAAATAACAGACAGGACACAAATTGTCCAACTTTTTGTGACACAAAAACCTCTAATTTACTGATTCAGGTCAATCTTTTAAGTTGCAAACAGTATTTAAACATAATAATGTTGATATCAATTGAACAGTGTGTGTAATTTAAACTTAAATTTCTGCATTCATTCGTTTGAAGTTGAGGTAACTTCATAAAATTAGCTTAACAGCAACATTGTTCTTCATCTTGAAGTCAGGTTTACTTTACATTGGATCAACATATTTCTTAAAACAAATATCCTCATTTAAAAACTGGAGTTCATAATTAGGGCAAATATAGACAAAATACTTTAAAATATCTTTTAAATGACACAGAAGCTGTTGTTGGACCAAGTTTATATTGTGGTGTGTGACTTTAGATGGAGATCAGAGGTCACTTTACAGGCCTTCAGGAGAAAGAAACAATTTTTAATGACAGATAAGTGACAGAAAAGTGGAATTAGATTTGAATACAAACTACAAATAGTGAGACATCAAAATGCAGTTTAGCATCTGACCATAAGTGCAAAAGAAGCAGTAAAAATACAGTGCATCTTGTTGCAACATAAAAAACGTAAAATTTACTGATTTAGATCTAACTTTTAAGCTGCAAACATTAATCTGACATTCTAGTGTTGCATCAACTTAATATTATATATGATTTAAACTTAAATTTCTGCGCTAATTGATTTAAAACAAATTCAAGAGCTGACATAGCTAAAATTTTTCTTTATCTTGAAGTCAGTCACTTTCCTTTCCCTCGTTTACGCAGGAGAAACTTTTCATTTACTTATTTTTTTGTCCATTTCTAAACTAGAGTTCAGAATTATTGCATGTAAAGACAAAATACTTTGAAATTTCTATGAAATGACACAGAAATACCAGTTGGAGTGACAAGAATTACGTACAAATTCTAGTTGCAATGAAGTTTGATTTAAATCTCACAAAATGAAACTTAATTTCAGGAGAACTTGTCTTTAAAACTCGTGTTTAAGCTAGGACTCATCAAGGAAATGTAATTAGATAAATCTTTGATTTAAGAGTAAAAGCTGATTCATCAAACTCAATATAGTTCGTTGGTTGAACATAATTCAATTACAAGATGCCACTGTGATCTCATGTATGTTTCTTTATGGCTGCTTGATATAAAGATAAAATACGACTTTGATAAGAATTTGGCCTTGAGCCGATATTAGAGATAAATCAGACGGAAATGAAACATAGCATGGAGTTTGACAAGGTCACTAAAGTCAGTATTTAAGACCCTGCATGTATCTGGAAGAGGTTTTATTATTAAATGGTGATGTGAGAGTTTAAATGGAGATCAGAGGTGGAAGCAGAGGCCTCCAGGAGAAGAACAAGAGAGGACATTTAAGAATAGATAAGTGATGGAAAGGGGAAATAGACAATGAAAAGGAAGAAATCACACAGGAGACGAACTGAAAGGTCACAACCTCTCCAGCTTTAAGAATAATGACTTTAAACTCAGGCAGTTCAGGAGACAAAGTGAGATTATTTTAGTATGAAGACAAATGTGAGGTTAGTCAGGTAGATTCACACCTGAACACACGGCTACTGAACAATATTTGGAATTATAAAAGCTTCCAATGACTCACAAACTCTAAAAAAGTCATGTTTGAGCTCAACAAAAACAGTAATGCAGCAGTTTACATCAGTCATTTTAAATTATGACAACTTAAAATGTACGCAATTGATTTTTAATTACATTTAATGACTGGTAGCCTACACGTGTTTATAAGTAAATTATTCATAAAATGAAACTCTTCCAACCAATATTTCAACGTTATTTGCAATAAAGTATGACGTTTTAAGTGCTATTTACTTAATTTTTTACCTTATTACCATAATTTAATAGTCATTTATTAAGTTTGTAGGTGTGCAAACGTCAAAAAATTCACATGCTCCCAGGTTAAGAAGTTATGTAAGAGTTCTGTCATCAAGCCACGTTACGTCAACTTGAATTTAGCTTTAATTCCACAAATGTAAGTTTAAATGACACACAATATTAAGTTGATGTAACATTATTATGTCAACACAACTTATTAGAAAATGTTTGCAAATGAATTATTTAAGATGAGCCACGGATTATCTGTAATTCATGATAAATATCTGTGCTGTTTGGCTACAGGAAATATCTGTTTATTTGCCATTTAGTTAAACCGATTATTTCTGGTATTTAAAGGAAATCTTTAAGTGTGATGTCCTTAATTAACATAAGTATGGACTCAAACTTTTAAGTCAAGTAAGATTGCTCTATAATAGGTTGCTCTGTATTAGTTAAAGTTGCTCTAAAGGAGTTAAAGTTGCTCTACATTAGTTAAAGTTGCTCTATCTTAATTAAAGTTGATATTATTACTTACAATTGCTCTGCATTAGTCAAAGTTGCACTATATTAGTCAAAATTGCTCTACATGAATTAAAGTTGCTCTACATGAGTTAAAGTTGCTCTACACTACCATTCAAAAGTTTGGGGTCAACCAGATAATTTCATGTTTTCCATAAAAACTCACACTTTTATTCATGTGCTAACATAACTGCACGAGGGTTTTCTAATCATCAATGAGCCTTTCAACACCATTAGCATTAAAAAAACGATACATATATATACATATATATGTTTGTATATATATATATATATATATATATATATATATATATATATATATATATATATATATATAAATAAAAATACAGTTATACTATGTTGTTTTTTGGAAGTGCCAACAAAGTGTATATATATATATATATATATATATATATATATACACACACACACATATATTCCACATTTTCAAACTTTAAAAAGGGTCAATTTAGACCCGCAGGACGACACGAGGGTTACATAGGTGGACAGTAATAATTAATAATTCGTCCAGATGTGTTTCTATCTGATGTGATCCCAGCAGCACATGTTTGTCCCGAGGCTGAAATGAAACACGAACCGCTGTAAAGTCGCCATTTAACACCTGACAGCGTCATTTTATTATTAATATTATGGTCTGTGAGTCGCTGCTGTTGCTGCTGCTGGCTGTTCTCGTCCTCATCCTCCCTCCCTGCTCCGCTCCTCCGTGCGCACCGCTCCGCCCCTCCGCCTTCTTCCAGCGCGTCGCATCGCATCGCCGAGCAGCCGGGGAGCCGCACGACGCAGCGCCACGAGCTCACCTGGTCCGCCCGACACATCGCTCTGCTCAGCGGCCGAACCAGGCGACGGACCGACGGTGTGGGGGGCAGGACAGCGAGCACCATGCCGGGCGGAGAGTGAGCGGCAGGAGCGCTACTTTACACTGCGGGTGTGTGTCCGTGCGCCTGGAGGAGGGGGGTGGGGGGAGGTGGCCTCTCCACATCCCGGTGAAACACCTTTCCGGGGGAGCTCGGCGGAGCGCGCATCGGCACCGTGATGATGGACGTCCGGCCGCCGCTGCTGCTGCCGCTCCTGGCGCTGCTCGCCATTGCGGGAGGTGAGTAGTTTTTTGTGCGTTTTAACGTCTCCATCGATGCGCTTTTTTTTTGTATGTGTGTGTGCATCATCATCATCCTCATCATCCTCATCCTCCTCACCACCTCACAGGGCCAAAAGCAGCGCGCATCGGAGCGTTCAGGGTGATAAGTGAGTGAAAACAAAAGGCGTTTTTGAAATTTTTGGGGTTTTTTTGGAGACGGAGGTGGAGAAAACGACTCTTTCCGTGCTGCTGTGTCACCATCTTCCCTGAGCAGCCAGTGGATGATGTAGTGGAGGAGTATCACCCGCACGGTGCGCACACTGTGGACACATTAGCTAAAAGCTAACAGGATTTTTAATTTTTTTTTGCATTGTGGGACAAAAAACTAGAAGAATCCAGGAGGCTGCTGTGCGTAAAATGCAGACTTGTGAGGCTGCAGGTACGCGTTAGAGGCTTTTAGCTGCAAATGAGTTGTCTAAAAATAAAAGAGGGAGAAGGAAATCCTGTTATCACTCCCTCTCATTCTACCTCATTAACACTGAGGTCCTGCATTGAGTGGGCAGGTTAATGAGAGGCATGTTGGGCTAAAACTACTTCTACATCCTGTCAGCAGAGGACAAATGATGTGTCACCCAGCAGCAGGGAAAATAAGATTAAAAAAACAAAAAAGCCTCCAGTCTGAGCTCTAAACTGCTTTTTTGTTTTTACGGAGGACGTGTATTTACGACGTGGCAGCAGCAGTGCATTTGGAGTGAATTAGGTTAAGTGTGTGAGCTATTAGGGAGTATTTTACCTCCGTTAAGTTGGCTCTAGTCTGCTGTTGGTTTCAGCTGATTGCCTTAATATTTCCAGCGGCCGATCCATAGTGGTGACAGTTCAGGAGGGCTGGTTCAGTGCCTCGGAGCAGAGAGAAATAAATAAAGAAAACACGGCCGCCTGTCAACCGCACAAACACAACACAACACAACACAACACACGCATGCCTGGCCGTCTGCCTGCACTGACTAAGTGTTCATCATCAGCCATGGCGACAACATACTCCTGCTTCCTGCCGACACACACAGCAGTTCATCAGCACAGAGGTAGAGCAGCGAGGATCCACCGCCTCGGAGTCAGTCCACTAGCACATCAATCTGCAGCTAGTTTGATGACAAGTTCAGCAGTTTTTGCTTAAAAAGAGTCTAAATTCTCTGATTATGATCTGGTTTCTCCTGTCTGATTGAATATCTTTGGGTTGTGGACACAATATTTGACATCTTTGGGCAACACTGATCGATATTTTTCACTATTTTGATCATCAACTACTCAATTTTTTGTTAAAAAGAGTCTAAATCCTCAGATTATTCTCTCATTTCTCATGTATGATTGAATATCTTTGGGTTGTGAACAAAATATTGTGTCTTCTTTGGCTCTGGATCGATATTTTTCACTATTTTAATAGTTGATTAATCATTTTTTGGTTCAAAAGCACATCTAAATTCAGGTTATTCTTTGATTTCCTTCCAGAAAACTAGAATCTTTGGATTGTGGACCAAACTTTTAGCACCTTTGGGAAACTCTGATTGATATTTTTCACAGTTTTGACATCAATTAACCAGTTTTTGGTTAAAAAGAGTCTAAATTCTTAATTATCATCTAGTTTCTCCTGTATGACTGAGTATCTTTGGATTGTGGACAAAACATCTTCTCATCTTTGGCTTTCAATCGATATTTTTCACAATTTTTATAATCAACATGTTTTTGGTGGGAAAAAAGTCTAAATCCTTGAAATTATTCTCTGGTTTCTCCTTTATGACAGTAAATTGATTATCTTTAGGTTGTGGACCAATCATTTGACATCTTTGGGCAACACATCAATATTTTTCACAGTTTTGATCATCAATTAATCAATTTTTGGTTAAAAAGAGTCTAAATTCTAAGATTTTCATCTGGTTTCTCCTGTGTGATTGACTATCTTTGGATTGTGGATCAATCATCTTCTCATCTTTGGCTTTGGACCAATATTTTTCATTATTTTGATGATCAATTAATCAGTTTTTGGCAAAGTAATGTCTAAATTCTATGACTGTTCTCTGGTTTCTTTCCAGTAAATTGAATATTTTTGGGTTGTGGACCAAACTTTTGACATTTTTGGGAAACACTGATCGATATTTTTCACTATTTTGATACTCAATTAACCAGTTTTTGGTTCAAAAAAAGTCTGAATCCTCTGATTATAAGCTGGTTTCTTCTGTACGACTGATTATCTTTGAGTTGTTGACAAAACATCTTCTCATCTTTGACTTTGGACCAATATGTTTCACTATTTTTATAATCAATTAATGCATTTTTGGTTTAAAAAAAGTCTAAATTCTTTAAATTATTCTTGGGTTTCTTTCCAGTAAACTGAATATCTTTGGGTTGTGGACAGAGCATTTCTCATCTTGGACTATGACTTGATATTTTTCACTATTTAGATAATCGGTTAATCATTTTTTGGTCAACGAAAAGTCTAAATGTTTTAAATTGTGCTCTGGTTTCTTTCCAGTAAACTGATTATCTTTAGCTCGTGGACAAAACATATGACATCTTTGGGCATCACGGATCGATATATTTCCCTATTTTGATAATCTGTTAACCAGTTTTTGATCAAAGAACATCTAAATTCTATGATTATTCTCAGATTGTTCTCTGGTTTCTTTCAAGTAATTCGAATATCTTCAGGTTGTGGTCAAAACATTTCATATACTAGGAATTGGATGGATAGTTTTCACTATTCTTATGGTCAGTTAATCAGTTTTTGGTTAAAAAACAAAAAACATCTAAATTCTCAGATTATTCTCCAGTTTCTTTCCAGTAAACTGATTACCTTTGGGTTGTGGACACAGCATATCTCACCTTGGACTATGGTTCAATATTTTTCACTATTTTGATAGTCAAATGATTTTGTTTTTTTGGGGGGGAAACAGTCTAAATTCTCTAATTTGGTTTCTTTTCTATAAATTCAGTATCTTTGGATTGTGAACAAAACATTTGACATCTTTGGGACACAATAGTCTACATTTTTCACCATTTTCTGACCAAACAACTAATTGATTATTGGAACAAATAATCAGTCTAATTGCTAAATGCAGTCCTCGCTAACATCTTGATATGTTCATATCTACACAACGCAATAATTGCACATTTGAATTGATAGCAAATGTCTCCTACATAGTTCTAGATCCTTATTAGTCTTATTAATCAGACCATTCTGTAGAACAGTCAATGGTAACATGAAGACTCTGTGGGATAGAATGGTCTGACTGCACCTCAAACTGCTGTAGGGGTAAAACTAAACACTCTGGCTTATTTGTTATATATGATCTTGGTTATTGTGGTTGGAGTAGTTTCCTCAAAATATCGATGTGGAGATTGTTTTGGTGGAAAATTTGCATGCAAGAAGTCCAGAACCGCCTTTAAAACGCATAATTCACTGCGTTTTCCACATCCTGTGCAAAATGTCAAAGTTTCATTGTGTAGTTTGCTGCTGCTTGGAGGTTGTTGTTGTTGTTTCTCGTAGCAAAGTGGATTTTGAAAATGTTAATGTGCAGATAGTGGAAGTTGAATTGGCCTGAAATTAGCGACTAATGTCAAGATGAAACCGAAAGTCAACATCTGGTGAGTCTAAATAACGTTTTATAGACCAAACAACTAATTGATAAATTGAGAAAACAAGTGACAATGAAAATAAGCAAAGATATAAACTACAAGATTGAATGCTTTGACCCGCAATTCACAGCCACAAAACAAACTATGAGTCGACCAATTATTGGATCTCAGCAATTAATTGATCACATGTCACCTGTTACAGCCAATCAGAACTGAGGGGTAAATGTCAGAAAGTCCTCTTTTTATCAAACTAATGTGATGTCTTGGGGTTACGCAGAAGTAGTGCACCTCTTAGGGCTCACTTTGCATGTTGTAATTGCACATTTGAAGCTTTTTTCATATTATTTTGCAGCATTAAATCAGGTGAAATGGTTAAAGATGATGGGTAGGAGGTTATTCGTGGTGACTACATGGATAGAATGCATTCTAATAACTTATGAGCTTAATATAAACACACATTTTAACAATACGACACTGATTAAACATGAAAAATGTGAATTAACAAAGACGATTTAACAAAGTTTTGTCGGAGTTTGAGTTTTTATGAATTTCAACACTATGATATTAATTTTTTCAATTATTGCATATCTGCCTCCTTGATTAGCAACAATCGATACACAAAAACACCCATATCTGTCGACACGCATCATATTTTAACGTATTTTGTTCTGGTAATTCCAGAAACTTTATTTAAAACCACTGTGAGAAACAGAGTTACAGATACACATGAAAATAAAATTTAAAGCCCCAGTTGAAGAGCTAACATGAAGAAACACAGCAAAGTCTGATAAAATTTAAAAAATAAGCTTAAGTTAATGTTTTATTTTGCAGATGTAACAGCTGATAATAACTAGAATGCATAAAATATGAACTGAAAAGGACTAAAATATGTTTAGTTGAAGAGGTTGAGGCCAATTTGCATTGTGTTTCCGATTAAATTAAAGAAGAAAATGTCAGAAAAATAAAGCAAACTGATAGAAAACTACAAAGAGAGTTATAGAGTTGCAGGATTTATGGAGAAAATAAAACAGTAATTGTTATTTTTCTGTCAAATATTGCAATTAGATTAACAGTTTTAAAAAAATATTCAATTCAACATTGCTGCTGCAAAACATAAATCCAAAGTTGTAACATTTTTGAATTGCATTGTTTAAAATTATGATTAAGAGAAGTAAATATGAAAATATCCAATGCTAATAGACTGTAAAATGTTTGTGAAGCTGCTGCAAACTTGCATAATAACAGAGTTCGATCAAACAAATTGTCAGGAAAATAACGCAAACTCAGAGACAACTACATAAATCATACTTAAAACTACAAACAGAGCTATAGAGTTGCAGGATTTATGGAAAAAATTAAACAGTAATTGCGATTTTTGTGTCAAATACTGTGATTAGATTAGTGCTAATTCTTAAAAATGTCAAGTTTCAGTTCAGCATCGATGCTGCAGAACATAAATCCAAAGTTGCACCGGAGGTTGAGGACTGTTTGCACTGCAGTTCCCTCAAATAAACAAGAAAATGTCAGAAAAATAAAGGAAATGGGTAGAAAACTACAAATCGAGCTATAGAGGTGCAGGAATTATGGAGAAAATAAACCGTAATTGTGATTTTTCTGTCAAATATTATGACTAGATTCACGATAATTTAAGAAAACGTTCAGTTCAGCATCGATGCTGCAGAACATAAATCCAAAGTTGCATTGCTTGGAATCACGATTAATAGAAGTAAATATGGAAACATACAACGCTAATAGACTCTAATTTGTTTGTGAAGCTGCTCGAGTTCGATCAGAGGAATCTGCATTGGAGGACGAGGAGTATTTGCACTTAATCAAGAAAATGTTGGGAAAAAAATAAAGCAAACTCAGAGAAAACTAGAAATAGAGCTAGAGAGTTGCAGGATTTATGGAAAAAATAAGACAGTAATTGGGATTTTTGTGTCAAATATTGCAATTAGATTTGCAATAATTTTTAAAAATGTCAAGTTTCAGTTCAGCATCGATGCTGCAGAACAATACTCCACAGTTGCATTGTTTGGAATCACGATTAATAGAAGTAAATATGAAAACATACAACGCTGATAGGCTGTAATTTGTTTGTGGAGCTGCTCGAGTTCGATCAGAGGAATCTGCGCTGGAGGAGAAAATGCTACCAACATGAAATATCACTTTAAGGAGCCTCATAAGCAGCCGAGGCCTAATGAGTCATCTTCCCTTAAGGGAGAAAATCTGATTAGCATCATCCTCGGAGACTCTAAACTCTGTCCACACACAGGCATGTTTGAAGAAACGCTCGCGACGCGCACACACCTGGAGCTCACAATAACACAAATTCAGAGAGTCCCTGCCAGGGAGCAGATTAGAAAACGCCATATTCTCAGCCTCAGATGTCATCCTATACATCCTCATTTATTCATGTTCGATGGCAGCCGGGCTTCATGTGACGTCCACGTACCAGGGAGGGGTGTTTGTGAATTCATGCGTCTCTGTCACGCAAAAATATCCAGCGTCGGGGGAGGAACAGCCGGCAGCGAAAAGTCACAACTTTGCACCTCCAGAGCCACAACAAGACTCTGTTACGTAAGGCGTCCGACAAAGAGGAGAAGTCTCGTATTCAAGGACGCTCAAGGACGAGGAGCACCTGTGCGGGGCTGCAGGAGGATGTGGCGTCCGGCTGCGAGGAGGAGGATGTCGCTTGTCATTTCCCCAGCAGGCCATGCATAATAAACTGGTCTGTGGTGCCGAGCTGACCTGAAGCCAGGGGTGACTGGATATAGAGTACAGTAGTGCTGCTGCTGCTGCTAAACATCAACCCAGGAGGTGGAAATGTGCAAAGTAAAGCGGCTGAAATCACACAGCAAATAAACGAGCAGCAAGAGGTGCCACAAAACAACACTGCAATGTTGAAAAACACCCCGATAATAACAGCATGATTTACAAATACAGCAACACAGTGTCATTTTATGGTCAAATGTAAAATAACAGTTCTAAAACTACACATTTTTGATGTGGATATTTTGGCCCTTTTTTGTGTAAATTTACTCTGATTTTACTGGATATTACCAGCTATTTAACAAAATAAGAGAAAAAATTATTACAAAGATTTCCAATCTTTAATATACATAATTTCTTTATTCCCAAAATTTTAAATATTTCTATAATAATGCTGTTTTGTTCTGATTTAAATACAGGAAACTGTAATTTTACTGTCCCATGTTGTAAAAAAAAAAATCTATGAAGGACAATTTGTTTTTATTTTGTTAGATTTTTTTTGCAATATAGGACAGTAAAATCACAGTATTTAAATCAGAATATAAAAACATTGTTATATAAATATTTCAAGCTTTTGGATTTAAGAAATCATGTATATTAGAGATTGGAAATGTTAGCAAGTTGTTTTTAGCTGTTACTTATTTTTCCTGTTTTGTTAAATAAACTGATATCTCATAAAATCACACAAAAAAATTACATATTGACTGTAAAGGAACAAAATGAACAAAAAAACAAATTGAATAAAAAATTTTTTAAGAATTGGTAGGTTTTTTTGTTTTGTTCCTTTACAGTCAATACATAAATATATATATGAATATATATGTATTTTTAAAATTTTATTAGATATTATCAGTTATTCAACATAACAGGAAAAATATGTAAAGCAATAAAGTTTTAAATATTTTTTAAAAAATGATTTATTTTGTTCTGATTTAAATACAGTAAACTGTAATTTTCACAAATTGTAAAAGAAAAATTATTACTAATTTTAAAAAAAAGTTTTTGTTCCCTTACACTCAAAACGCAATTTATTTTTTTATTTTTTTATTTGTGATTTAACTAGATTTTATCTGTAATTTAGCCAAACAGGGAAAGTCTTTTTAAAAATAAAAGTCACAATTTATTCTTCATTTTCCAGTTTTTAGTATTTTTTAATTTTTTTTATTTCAATAACAGCAAATGTTTTTTTTTAATAATTTAATTACCCAAGCAAACAGCCTAATTCTACGGTCAAGCTTACAGGAGCAAATTACTAAATAAAATAAAATACAGACTTTTAATATGAATATTATTTACAGATTGTGAGCATTTTCTGTTATGGTTAACATGTAAAGTAATATCTAAAAAAGTAATACCAAAATTCAATTTTTTTTGTAAAAATCTTTTTTTTTTAAACCATTTTCAATCTTTAATATACATATTTTTAAAATTGAAATTAAGGCAAATATTTGTTTTAAAAAATCTTGATTTAAATACCATAAAAAATTGTGTAATTCTAAGTTGTTTATACAGATACAGATTATTGTTGTGGATGTTATTTACATTTTTGGCCCATTTTTTATGTTTAATGTCTAGCTCTTTTTCTGTACTTTTACTTGATATTATCTCTAACAAAACAGAGGAAAACTGAAAAAACGGTAAAACTGCTCTTAAAAATTCCTCCATTTTTCCCGGTTTGCGTTTCCTGAAGCAGATTTTGGTGCTCATGCTGTGATCTTCGGTTCGGTCAAAGTTGTCATCGTCTCGTTGGCAGCGTTTCTCTCTGGAAAGTTCTGCAGTGGGTTGAGGCCGTCGTCGCTTCTCTGCAGCTCTGATCTGTGCTGCAGCTTCTCAGCAGCAGCAGCAGCAGCAGCAGCAGCAGCAGCAGCAGCAGCTTCAGGATCAGATCGGCGGGTAGGGCAGCATCTGCGATTAGAAACGCGCAGCAGATTCACAGCGGAGGTCGTGGCGTGTGTGACTCCATGTGTGAAAACGCTGTGCTCTCATGTGTGGTTTGGCTTGTGCAGGATTTTTACAAGTGTGTGGATGAATGTGCAGCAGCAGAAGCAGTGTGGCCCTGGAGATTACAGCCCGGCAAAGGCAGAGCACAGAGGTTTAATAGAACCTTAAGCAGCACAGAAGAAGACGCTGATAAGAGGGAAGTTTTAACTCTGACTTTGTCTAAGAGTATTTTTATAAAAGGTGAGCTCACGTTGAGGCTCTGCTCTGCTGAACGTCACAGGTGTTTGCAGAAGTGCGTTTCAGAAAACGTTCAAATGAAGCCACGTGTTAAAGATGAGATGGTTTCATCTCACTGAGCGGACATAGCTGGAATAAAACTAGAGGAAAATATATTTTATCAACAGAAAGTCAAGAGAAATATGTTTGCTTGGTGGAATTTTGATCATAGATTGCAGTAATGCAGCTTAGTTTCACAAAGATCTTCCATTAAAATCTGCTTTTCATGCATTCAAGTCCAAAAATGCTTCAGAATGCTTGATAAAAACAAAGCAGTGCAAAAAGCAGCTATAATACAATTTAATATTTGACACTTTCCTCACAAACAACTATAATGTTGACGTTTAGTTTGTCATTCAGATGAAACCACATGTTAAAGATTTTATCTGATAAGACATCTGAAAGTAAACAGGCCTGGAAAACTGTAATAAAACCAGAGAAAAATAGACTTTATAATCTGGAAGTTAGACAAAATATGTTTGTTTGGTGGAATTTTAAATCAGATAAATGTTATTTAGAATCATAGATTGCAGTTGCACAGCTCTGTTTCACAAATATCTTCCAAAAATGTTTCAAAATGCTTGATAAAAACATAAAGCAGGCCAAAAAGCAACACACTTTTCTTACAAACAACTATAATTTTGACATTTAATTTGTTCTTTAACCAAAAATTACATTCCTATACAATTAAACTGCATTTTTATTTATATTGCGAGGTATTTTCTGCGTTTGTGACGTATCGTGAATGCTTTTTAAACCAATATATATTTACAATTTTATTAAAAATCAGTTCACTGTCCCACTTTATCAACCAGTGAATCATATATTATGTAGTCCAAGATTCATAAAATGGTCGTATTTTAATCCAAATGTCCAATTTTTTTTAAAGCATATTAAGTAGTTTTTGGTTCCTGAACCTAAACAAACAGAAAGAGTCATGGTGAAAGATTTGGTGGAAACATCCAACTCTTTCCTCACAAACAACTAAATTTTGATGTTTAATTTGTCATTTCACCAAAAATTACATTCCTATGCAGTTAAACTGCATTCCTAATTAGATTTCGAGGTATTTTCTGCATTTGTGACGCATCATGAATATGTTGTAAACCAACATATGTTAGATTTTTTGGATTTTTTAATTGGTTAACTGTTGCTCCTTTGCAGCATTCAATCATATATTATTTATTATTGGGCAGGACCCAGAAAATGGTCTAAACTGTGTTGTTGTTCTTCACTTAACCAACTAGTTTTCATTTTTCTAGTTTAGTTTTTCTACTTTTCAGCCAAAGAAAATGAAGCTTAAGTTTCAGCTTGAATAATTTGGGGAAAACATCGAGTTTTTTTCCACACATATTGCAGTTTGATTTAAGATTCAACTTTAAGTCCTGATTTAGGTCAGTATTCACTGGAAAGTAGATTTAAAACATGCATTAAAACTTCAATTACACTTTTATAATTGACATAGAACAACTGTCGTAATAGCTGTGGCTGAGTTCAGTTAAATAATTAGCATTCTAATAATAAGAAATAGTGAATTTAAATCAGAAAACAATGGAACGATTCTGATTTGTGACATTAAAACATGTCAGTCATTCACTTATTGCTTAGAAGCAGCATTGAAGTAACGTAAATAAAGCTGAAATTAAAAAAAAACAAAAAACAGCAAATTTTCAGTCAGCCTTTGCAATATGCTAATTTTATAAATGATATTTTCATGTTTTTTTACTTTTATATTTTGTTGAATTACAAAATTTACCTCAAAAGACGAGCTCTAAATGTTAAATAACAGTAAAATGCACATTTTTAGAGATATTTCTTCATATTTTTTCCTTTTTTAATGAATTTTACTGTATTCTACCATTGTTTTATGATTTTTTTCTTTGGTACCAAATGTGTTCCTGTAACCTGCAAAGTTTCTTGTCATGTTGCTTGAAAGCATTTTTGCATTTAATTGCACATCACGTAGTTGCGACTAATAACCTCCCTGACCTTTCACCTGGTATTTAGCGCCACAAAATGGAACCTGAAATGCTAAAAATGCACAGATATGACACATGAAATGCACGAAACCTCAGCACTATCTCCCTTCATTCCTTTGTGGCCGTTGCCATTTGTTAATTGCGTTGTTTCGCGTTGCAATTTTGACGTTTTCAGCCTTAAATAAGTATTTTCTCACGTGTTCCATCCTCCCTATAAGCCTTTCCCACTATTTGACAGCCTTATCTATTTTCGTCTCTTTAAAAGCTGATTAAAGCAGCAGTTTAGCTGTCCTGGAACGTATTTTCGTGTCCATCCAGACCTCTTCTTCTTCCCTCTGACCTGCTGAAAACCGGGCCTCAGATTTACGAGCGTCCAGCTGATGGCAGGAATCATCGCTGCTGTAATGCAGCTCCAGTGATGGATCTTTATTGCCGCTCCTGAAACAGACTCCACCATTAGAAAGCTTTGGTCCGCCGGCCGAGCTGCACTTTAACCAACACAGATATGAAACATATCGATGGGAGCTTTTCATCTGTGCATTCCTCAGTAATTTAAAGGCACGTTTCCTCTTAAATTTCCCCTGATGTGACTACAGAATGAGGTTTATTCAGCGAGGCTCACTGGCAATCTGTTCTGTTTTGTTCCGTTTTGTCCCACCAGAAATATTATAAGTATTATAATAAACCTGAGATGATATTTTTAGCAGCTGCACTTTTACAGAAAATAGACAAATGTAGCTTCTTATATTTGGCGTCGTACAGATAAAATAGCACAGATTTACCGAGTTTAAAAGTTTATAGCCTCTTTGTATGAAGAACGATAAGCATAAAACTAGAAAAAAAACACAAATTATGACCATGTAGAAGTCAATTAATGGGTTTTGTAGGACAGATTTCAATTATTAGTAATAAAAAGAACTAATAACTCATAGATATTTGTCGTAAAAGTTAAAATCGTGGCATCAAAATTTAGAATGACACAATCTCCAACACAAAATTTAGTTGATATGCCTTTGCCTATTTATGTTTTATATGTTAAATGACAGATTTTTTTTCTCTATTTAATACAGATTATAATATATTTAAGGTAAATTTTCAGGTGATAATGGGCTATCTTCCATTATATGCCTGCCATTTAAAGGTGGTTGCTGTTTTGTACGGGATATTGTCAAGTTTATTTTTAAACTTTTTTTTCCGATTAAATGACAATAATTACCTTGGGAGAGAAGCTCTAACTGTTAAATAACAGTTTGGTTTTTTTTGCTGTATTTGTGATCAACTGTGTCGCAGTAACTGTACTTCAATAGTTTTTTAATGTACTGTTTACCATATTTCTGGTGGCAATGTTGACAGATTTTCACCATTTTTTAAAACGTGTTTCTTTTGTCAAAATGTTTATTGTGTTTTACTATTTTTTTTGAATGTACAAACTGTGTTCCGGTAGCGTGTTTTGTGCTTCATTGCACACCATGTTGTTGCGATAAACAACTTCCCCGAAGATTTTGTGTTTTATTCAGGTTCTATTTTACGCCGTAAAATAGAACCTGAAAGGCTTAAAATGCTTAAACCCTTCATCAGGGAAGTGATCATATTTGGTAACTTCTGTACACATTAAATATGCCGTTGCTCCCGCCTCTCAGTGAGGTGGACAAGCATGTGGTTTTCACCCAGCCAATCAGAGAAGATCACTCTACGTTACAGCACATTGCATCGTGGCATTTGACCAATCAGAAGAGGCCTGGAATGTATCAAACTTTTCTCCGAAGTTGGAAAAAGACGGAGTTGCGGATCGGTTCTCTTCCATATTTGCGGTCGAAATGTCAAAACTAACCATTAGTTGATGCAACTCACACGTTTTACAGTTGAGCACTAGTGCTAAGTGATTATAGATACATTTCTTAGAATGTGTTTTTTTTTTTTTAACCACTAACGGGCAAGGAACCATATTTGGTAACTTCATTGACCTTAAAAAATGTCACAAAAGTAAAAGTCTTATGTCCTTCAATAACACTCTAGGCTTGAAATTTTGGATTCAAAGTATTTCATTAAGTGCCCTTTAAAGGGTTAAACATGACACATTAAATGTGTCACTATCCCCTTACTTCATGTGAGCGTCATTAAAGTTTTCATTGTTTGTCCTCCAGCATTGATTGGCTGTTTCTCATGACGTGCAACCAATCAGAGGAAGCTGCACCAGACATTTTTCACAGCAGCCCATTTTCCAATTTATTTATTTTCATTGTAATTTGGTTCAAAACAAACACTGATAAGATACGGTTTTGTTGCAGTGATCCATGTTTACTGTATGTCTGCAACTAACTTATTATTTTCTCTTATTGATACATCAGTTGATTACACTTAAGATAATTTAATTGGTAGATCTGTTGCAATTTGTCAAAACTTAAGGTTCAACTCAAAGATACTCAATTTACAGCGACATTAAACAGAAAGAAGCAGCAAATCCTCACATTTAAAAAGCTGCAGACGGTAAATATTCTGTATTTTCACACTTAAAAATGATGGAAAACATGAATTGATGATCTAAATAGTGTCCTTTTGATCAAATAAGCTCTTCATGAAATTTTACACATTTTATTTGTAAGTGTTTTTCATCCTCCTAAATTTAAACCTGATGCAAGTTTCTTTGCGCGTTTTCATGCATGAGTTTCTGTCTTTGCAAATTTCTGCAGACAAAATGCAAAGTTTTCTTTAAAAAAGAGCTTTGTGAATAGATTAGTATTTAAATTATGCATTTTTTGTGTAAAGTTGAAGTAGGTGCTGAAAGGTGCGAGTTGCATTGTTGCAAATATGCATTATTACATTATTATCTGCAGCTACAGCAGCACAAAGTCAGCCGTCTTCTCTGTGCTTTGGAGTTTGTTGGGACGATAAAGCTTCCACAGTGGGAAGCCTTTGTTTTGGGAGTGCTGCGGCGAGCTGCAGGATCAATATTAATATCTCACTTCTATGGCCACTACAGAGCCAGTTGGGTGTTGCCAGTAGATCAATAGATCTCTCCATTATTGATTTAAGAATATTTCAGCATAAAAGGTTTGAAGCTGCAGCCAGAAAGCCTCTTTGGCAGAGCGGCAGTGCGACCCCACTCTCCCTCCAACCTTTTCTCATCTGTATAAATAGAGATCATCACTGTAATTGTCTTAGCGGGATAATTCAATTTAGCTCGCGCTTCTTCGCCCTCATTTTCCCCACGTTTGTCTTCACGCCGTGTGTGCAGTCCGGCCTCCGAGCAGCAGCAGACGGCGTCAGATTTAACAAATAAACACAGATTTTAGCAAAAAGGGAAAAAAAAACGAGAGCTCCATTAGCGGCTGGGATCGATGGAAAGAGCCGAAGCGATCGTGTTGTCTGTCGCTGGAGTGTGTTTGCATGTGAGGAACTTCCTCCGGCTGCAGCGTCTAATGGGGAGCCCTGCTGAAATATTCATGGTGTCACATTAACTTTGCAATATTTGCACTGGAAAACAAGCAGGATACAACCTGAGCAACATTACAGCGTTCAGACGGGCCTTTAGCATGAGCGCCGCATGTAGACGGATCAGTGGAGGAGCTCCAGGAAGAGCTGGAGGTGTTCAGAGATAAGAACAACCACAAGCTTCCTGTTTGGGTCTGATTTGTCTCAGTTCTGTAGATTATCAGTCTAGACTTTCATTCTGAGTATTTCAGCTCAACTATAAATAAGCAAAAACTGACCTAAGCCAAGATGGCACAGTTCTACACATTTGTGGAAAATGGTCTTTCAGGTTTTGCATCTTGATCTGGATTTGCATCTTAGAGCATATAGTGGAGCATATTTGGTTAAAAAAACACATCACACGTCACCATGTGATGTAATTCTGTAAAAAAATATACCTGCAACTCTTCCTAAATCTGCACGTGTTCTTTCTGGCTGGTTCAGATGATATTTCTCACTACTTTATATCCAGTTAACTGACTCTGAACTTTGGCCATGTCCAAACTAATATGGATATTTTGCAAAACTAAGACTTTCCTCTACATTCGAGCCTCTAATTCACACACAAACTTCATTTTAGGTCATTAAAATTTTGTAAATGTCTGCTGAAAATGTAGGAACTACATTTTGATTTGTGCACCATTGACCATTGTTGCTTCATGTAATTAGCAGCACCTTCTTGAAACAACAACAAATATATTTCTGTACTTTTTGGTTTTCGTTATACGTTGGTTTCATGTTTTCTTAGCATTTGTTGTCATTTTTGCGGAGGTATTTTGCAAATGAATGGTTGTGTGGACAGAATATTTGTGCCCGTCCTCGTGAAGTTACCTTTAGTGGTGTTTGTAGGATTTTTTTGGAAGAAATAGAAATATGTACTCAAAGTGAATCACTTTTCACCTTTTATACAGTTTGATAGAGCTGTTGGTTTTCCATTTGGTAAGCATTGATGCAAAACTAAAAACTAAAGAACAAAAACCTTCTTTTCACATATTTCAGTGCAACAGTACTTTAAGATGCTTGATAAGTGTATAATTTAATGTAAAAAGCAAATATAATTTGTCACTTTGAGCATCATTTGGACTTTTTAGCTCTGTCATCTAGAAGCCTTGTCTTCACACAATTACAACTAAGCTGCATTTCTCAATTATGCATTGAGAGAAACATATTTTCTACCAGATTTGTTTTTTATAGTTACATTTTAAATCAGCATTTCTTTTCTCATTTATTGTATTGCTTTTCTGCCATTCCAACCAATCATATATTAGATGAAGCAGGACCTGTGACCCTGGTCAGAACCAAGAAAATGGAGGTGAAGCTTCAAACATGTTGCAAAAGAGTCATATCTTAACCGATACTATAATAGTTTCCAAAAACTGAAAAGTAATCATGCTGCCTAAACTTAATCAAACTTCCAATGAGCTGTTATTATAAATGCGTCAAAAAAAGTGTAATATTTTCCTAAACCAAACAAAGTGAAAAACAAAACTTCAGTCCAAGAGTAGTAGTCCCACAAAGGATGCAAACTCCAGTCTCCTGGATGAAACCATTTTAACATTTAATTATCTAGACTGAATATCAGCTGGAGAAATCTGTGATTCAATTCTTTGTAGTCAGAAAGAACATTTCAGATCTCTGCGTCATCATTTTTCAAGGACAAATGACATGACTTTTACTATCAATGTGTTTTTTAATTACAAATATCTGCAGCCAAGTTCTAGCTAGATGTATTTCCAGTTTCCCCTCAATTTATCATCCCAGCATTGTGCTTTTTAGGCTCTTAAATGACATTTGAACTGGTCAGAATGATTTTGTAGAATATCAGACTGGAATTACAGATCTTTACTGCAAAATATCTACAGATAATTTGACTTTTGGACACAAAACTGACCTTGTAGTTACGTCAGAAGCTACATTGAGCAGGAGGCGACTTGGTTTTCAAACATGTTATGGAGCTGCAACTATAACCAAAGTTCTAGTAAATTTTAATCATAGAAAGAAGCTAACAGTGCACTTTAATATAATTTCTGTAATATTTAATTATCTAGATTTTAGTATCAAAGTGGTCTAACCCACCACTCAAATATAGCGGTACAGTGGCACTTTGGATGTCAGACCATTCTTGAAAACAAACCCTTCTTTTTTTTCCCCAACTAGACTTTCTTTTTAAAATGTAAATGAGAACGCAGTCGAATCAGCCGTCTATGAATATGAGCCCAGCTGACTGGAACATGGCTCTTTTTATGGCTTTTTTTTGCGCTTCATCATTGTTTAAGTGAAACGTATTGGCTTCCCGTCTCATTCGACAGCGTTATTGCCCTGTGCTTCTGGGAATAATATACATTACTCACATGGCTCAGACGCAGACAGTAATGCTTATTTCCCTCATGAATATGTGCACACAAAGAGACATGAAGATAAAGAATAAAAACCTCTTCCAGGCTGAGCTCGTACGCTGCAAACAACAAGGCGGCTGCTGCACACGTGTGCTGACAGGATGCGTATTGATGACGGCGGATTAGCGCCGGAAAGGAGCAATAAATGGACAGCGGCTGTCAGGAGATGGAGATAACACGAGGGGAGGAGGAGGAGGAAATATGGGCCGACCTGGGTGATGGAGAGGCCGAGGGGAGATAGAGCGTGGAAGGAAATGTGACGGCGAGAGGGAAAAGAGGTGAAGATTGAGGGAGGAGGCGAGGAGTTGGCAGGGGAATGAATAGAGTCCTCATTGATCCAGAGACAGCGGCCATCATTCCTGCTCAGTGAACACAGCAGCAGCAACAGCAGCAGCAGCAACAGCAGCAGCAGCGGCGGCGCTACAGGGCCGGTGGGAGGACGGGGGAGGACGGTGGACATCAGAGGGGGAGGACGGTGGACATCAGAGGGGGAGGACGGTGGACATCAGAGGGGGAGGACGGTGGACATCAGAGGGGGAGGACGGCGTGTCACCCAGCAGCTCCAAACATGCACATCAGGGAGTGCAGGGAAGCAAAAAGCTGCAGTTTTTGGCTCCATTTCTGCATTTGTTTTTATTGCATGTAGCTCAAACCTTTCACTGCAGCTGAATATTATCTGAATTGCTGATTCATCTCGAAAAAGAGCTGCATGATTTATAGTTTTTTTGCTGCTTGATACAAAAAGAAACCCCTCCCAAAACAAGAAGAGCACATTTTGGGGTAACTTCATATCACATTCCCAAGTACCTACACTGTAAAATAGCTTTCAAATCTATTTTTAAGCCGTATTCTTTCACAAATGACTATTATTTTTACAGATTTTCCCCATTTCAGAATTATAGATAATAGCTAGTTTAAAAAGTATCTATCTATCTATCTATCTGTTGATATATACCTATATAGGTATATACATGCACACATTTATTCACTGTAAAAAAGTAACTATAAAAACACCAAAAAACAGGCCGAAACTCCATGTTCAAAATCTGTATTTCCACAAATGTTAATTTGTTCTTTACAGGTTTGACCATAAAATTAGACTATTTTTAGTGCATTTAAATCAGCAAAAATCTGATTACCAGTACAGTTACCATTTTTGGCCTTTTTTTGGCTCCATTTCTGCATTTTTTTATTGCATTTACATGCACTTTTAGCTCAAACATTTCACTGCAGCTGAATTTTATCTGAATTGCTTATTAATCTCAAAAAGAGTTGGATGATTTATTGTTTCAGTGTCAATATTAATTAAAAATTACAGATAGCAACTAGTCTAAACAGTATTTGTATTATATATATCTGTTAAAAGTAAAAACAACAACAACAACAAAAAAAAAAAAACGGTTAAAACTATAAATGTCCACATCCAGAATCCGTATTTCCAGGATACAACTTTTTTTTTTTGCTGCTTAATACTAAATGTTTTTAAACTGAATTTTTGAACAAATTACTATTATTTTACAGACTTCCCTGCTTTGTTATATTACAGATAATAGCCAGCTTAAAAAGTATTTGTTTATATATGTTAACAAGTCAAAACTGTAAATGTCTACATCCCAATGGTAATTTGTTCTTTATAGGGTTGCTGTAAAATTAGACTATTTTTTTTGTGTATTTATATCGGCAAAAACTTGAACTTTCTTAGGAAACCTGCCAGTTAGGTCAATGACCAAACAGCACCATCATACTAGTTAATTTACTTCTGATGAGAAAATTTGCAAATATTAGAATTTAGGTCACAAGAGACAAGACAAGCCCAGCTTTTACAGTACATCCCCAGAAAAATAACATTAATACATTTATTTAATAGACTGGCTTCATCTAACATAAGAACTCTAAAGTCAGATAAGTTCATTTGCTCTCTCGCTCTCTCTGTCTCTCCATAAAATATTATTTCTTTTGCTTCAGGACACAAATCAAGATGCTTAAATAAATCCAGCAGATGGCCAGTTTTCTTTTAGTGTGTGAGTGTTTGTATTTTAAACTCTTGTTGTATTATCGTCACACTGTGTCAAATCTGCATCTTAAAAAAAATAAATAAAAAAGAAGCTGTTAGATAAATTTAGTGGAGCAGAAATTAGAAGATTTAACTCTGAAATGAAGCAGAGTGGAAGGAGAAAGTAGCAGAACATGGTTAAAGTCTAAGTACCTCCAAATTATACTTGAGGAAATGTATTTAAATACTGAATATATTTCAAAATGTTCTTATTGACAACAGGCAAACCACACAGTTTTTTGTGGGGTTTTTTTGTTTGTTTGTTTTTTTTAATTTGGGTCAATAACGGAATCTATGTTTCTTGCTGTTCAGGTACCCAATAATAACTCCTGTTTAACTTTATATCCCCAGTACCTACGCTGTTTAAAATGTTTTTGTTTTTTTTTTTTACACATTTTTAAACTGAAAATTTTACTGTTTTTCATTGATAGTTTACTGTTATATTACAGTTTTCCCCTGTTTTGTTAAATTATAGATATTTTGTGACGTTAAGCATTTATTTATGTTAACTGTTAAAAAAATAACCAAAAAGTGTAATGTCCACATCAAAAATCTCTACTTTTAAAAAAATATATCATTTATGATTTCTATGTTTATAGCATTTGTAAAATTACACAATTTTTTACAGTAATTAAATCAGCAGAAAAATTTTTTTTTATTATTTATTGTAGACATTTGCCTTTATTTGAAAAATCAGCAAAAAAAAGCTACAGATGTTTGCCACGATATATCTATATAGGACTGAAAATGAAAAAAAGAAATAAAACTGTTATTTTACAGATATTCCATTTTGTTAAATTATTCTTCATACAGTCCAGTTACAGATTTTTACTGTATTTATGTCAGCAAAAACAATAAATTTTACACATATTTGTTATTATATATAGTACTGAGAATGGTGAGAAAAATATTGTAATAATAAAACAGTTATTTTATAGATTTTCCATTTTGTTATATTACAAATAATATCTAATAAAATTACAGAATATAGTATTAAGTTTATATGTTCACTGCAAAAAAGAAAGAAAACAATAGTCAAAATCTTTTTCAGTGTGTGACTAAAGTTAGTTTTACTGTATTTAAATAAGCAAAAATGTAATTTTACAGATATGTTCCATTCTATCTATATTGGACTGAAAATGATTTAGAAAAAAATTTATTTAAAGCGTTATTTTACAGATTTTCCATTTTGTTAAATTACAAATAATATCTAATAAAATTACGGAATAAAATATTAATTTATATGTTCACTGTAAAAGCAACAGGTCTACATAAAAAAGTAATTTTCTTTTTTTGACTGTATTAAATTACAGTTTTCATTTTGCAGTTTTATTATATTTCAATCAGCTAAAAAAAATAAAATTGTATTCTTTTAAAGAATTTAGCCATTATTTTAAAAAAAACATGTACATGAAGAATTGGAAAATTGTTTAAAAAAACAAAACAGAACAAACACAAAAAAAATAAGGATTTATTTATTTGTTTTTTGTTTTTTTTATGTTTTTTTGAATTGCAGTCCACTACTAGGTCAAAAATCATCATGTACACATTAACTGTAAAAAAAAAAAAAAAAAAAAAACATTTAAAATACACTTACACTACTTTACATTAAATGATATTCAGAAAAAGTAGTTTGATCTTTACGGTGTTGAGAAAGAAATGAAAGTTTTACTGTATTTAAATCAGCTAAAAGTATAATATTTTGCAGATATTTCACATTATTTTAACAGTTTCTTAGTACCAAAGATCACACCACATGTCAGGAGTTGTTACACTCCAGGTTACAGACTGTCATCTTAAGCATGTTTACCTTAAATTTTGGAGAAAAACAATTAAAACAACTATTGATTTTAACCCACTTCAGCTCCGCCGTGTTTGTTTTCCTGCCCTGCTAATCGCCTCTAACAGAGCACTTGTGAATACGACAACATGGGTACCAAGTTAACAGCAAGCAGCCTGTGTTTATGTTCAGGGGGAAAGTGTGAGGGAGGAACGAGGGCGAAAAGATGCAGCAGATGCCAGAGAGACGGCAGAGAATCAGGAAGTGAGAGCAGTTGTTTTTCCTCTCAGCACTGAAAAAAAAGGGAATAAAACCTCCCTCCTGTGTGCAGTGTTGTGACAGCTCAGCCTGAAGTCGACCGCTAACGCTGGAGTCTGCTGCAGATGGAGGGACGGGAGGGGAGGAAGCCGGCGAGGAGAGATGAGGTGAAAATAATCGGAAGCTACAAAAGACTGGCAGTCGGGGGAAGGAGTGCAACAAGGCAGGGCAGAATAGATGGAGACAGTGGAGACAGGAGGGATAGCGATAGAGACATTCAGACTGGTTGACTCATTCTCATGAAGTCAGATCTCGTAAGAAGCGTGCATCGAGCTGCTGACGTGCTCCAGCCGCCGGTGATGAGTAACGCCACGGTTCAGGGGCTTTGCATTTCCCTACACATGGATAGAAGTGGCCGAGCGCAGAACTCAACAACACCACCGAGTGTGTTTGTACCACGCAGTTAAGCTCCAAAATTATTCATAGCTGTGCCAAATTTGGACTTGGAGTGAATTTTTATTCAACCAATAGGTTTCCTCTGGCTGGAAATGACATAGACAAGATAGTATGTCCCTATGCTGGGAGATTTTAATGATGAGTTTTAGCTAGTTCTGCATTTTCAGTTGCATTTTTATGTGAAATAACACATCCAAAATGATTCTTACTCCTTGAAACTGGTGCAAATATTTCAGAAAATGCTAATTCTATCTCATTCTTGATGGTTCTACTACTTTCTACCATGTTCTAATCCACTATAAACTGAGAACAGCTGATGCAGTAGTTCTCTAGTCAGTTACTCGTCATGGCTAAAACCAAAGATCTCAATGAGAACCTCCAGTTTCACATTTTTGCTGCTCACAAGACATTTAAAAGCTTTAAAGTCATAGAGTGTTTTCCAGGTCCAGTGTCCACAGTTTGAAGCCTGATGAAAAAGTCCAAGGAGTTCCACACTGTGAAACATGTCAAAGGGCTGCTAGGAAGACAGATGTGAGCCCTGCACTGGAAGAATGGTAGAGGACAAGAAGAATCCAAGGATCAGCACCAAGAGCATCCTGATGAATGTGAGCAGTTCTGGTAGCAACATGTCCATCAGACACTCCATCAGACCAAGAACAAGGCTGGTCTCCATGGATCAGACCAAGGAGGACTCCACTTCTCCAAGACAGACACACTAAAGCTCAGCTGGACCTGCAGCACTTCTCTACTCACTTACTGCTCAGTTACAAGTCATGTCTGAAGGAAACGGCATCATGAGAAAAGAGGAAACATGGAGATTGTGGAGGAGAACATCAGGAAGTCTGCAGAAAAACTGCTCATTGGGCATCATTGGAGCTTCCAACAAGACAATGATGTGAAACATGGAGCCGACGTGGTGAAGAAATGGTGAAGAGAAAACAATGAGAAGATGTTGGAGCGTCCCAGCCAGAGTCCAGACCTGAATCCATCCAGAATGTGTGGAGGAACTGAAGAGCAGAGTGATGCAGAGGAAGCCTTCAAAGAGCTGGAGATGGACACTTGGAGGAACTAAATCCCAGTGGAGAGCTGCAGAAACACTGTTAGACACTAGAACTACTGGTGTGGAGGAAAATAAAGACTTTGACACTGAATACTGGCAGTAATTTTGGACATGAAAATGTGGAAAAGAACATAGAAATAGTTAAATATTCATTATTAATGTATCCAGTGTAATATTTGACCATCTTTGTCACTTGTTTATGCCATTTCCAGCCAAAAGAAACCTAAAGTTGACATGGAAATGAATAATTTTGGGCTTTGATAATTTAATTCTGTGTATAAGGCATGTTAGCTATACAAGTTTACTATAAAATCTATCTATAGCATCTACTGTATGCAGTTTTAATGTCCATGAGACACAATTTGCACTGTTTCTTGTTGAATATAGTTAAATTATTTTATGCAAACTGTAAAAACAGACTATAATAGTATATATTATTGGTGTGGGATGTCAAATTAAGGTGATGCGGCTTTAAGCATCTATGGTGAATTTAGGCCTCAGCAGATCTTCAAAAGAGGAGAAGATATCCCTCTTGTTATTTTAAGTGTGACCAATTTTGAACTGTGGGACTGATGTGAAGGAAAATGAAGATTCTGACACTGATTTTTAGTAAAAATGTGACACAAAACCAATAGAAACCATCAAAATTCCCCATTAAACACCTCTAACACAATGTCTTACTGTCTTTTGTTGCTTGTTTGTGTGATTTCCAGCCATAAGTAACCCTTTGGTCAGGTAAAAATTCACTCTAAATCAAAAGTTGGCAGAGGAATTAATAATTTTGGGCTTGTATGATTTCATTTTGGTATAAAAAGCATATTAGCTATAAGGATTTACTATCTGTCTACACCATATACTATATACAGTTGCATTGTGTTTGAGACAATTTGCCATCATCTGGTGCACATTTTTGCACTGCTTCTTATTGAATACAGTTGAATTCCTTCATACCAACTGTAAAAACAGACTATAATACTGTTTATTATTGGTGTGGGACATGAAATTAAGACGCACCTGCTGATTTTGACAATCTATCATGAATTTAGGCCTCTACAGATCTTCAAAAAAAATCTGAAAATAACCTTTTTGTTATTTCATCTGTGACCAGTTTGGAACTGATTGACTGATGTGGAGAAAAAAAAACAGCTTTTACAGTTGATTCTTGAGATTTTTTTAGTTAAAATGTGAAACAAAACCCATAGAAAACACTAAAATTCCGCATTAAACACCTCTAACGCGGTGTCTTGCTGTCTTTTGTTGCTTGTTTGTGTGATTTCCAGCCAGAAGAAACCTTTTGGTGAAATGAAACGTCACTGCAAATCACAATTTGGCATGCCTTTGAATAATTCAGGGCTCGACTGTATCGGATATGAAAAAAGTCCTTTTCCACAGAGCGCCTGGAGAGACACAGATGGCTGCGACTGTTTTGGTCTCCTGGTGGAGGCAGATGATGGTGATGATAATGTGTTCTCATTACAGGCGGCCTTGGGGCAGACACAGAGGAGCGCTTGGTGGAGCATCTCCTAAACCCGGCCCACTACAACAAGCTGATCCGTCCTGCCACGAACGGCTCCGAGCTGGTTACCGTGCAGCTGATGGTGTCGCTGGCTCAGCTCATCAGCGTGGTGAGTGAGCTCACATCTGGCTCTGAATCTCTGGGATTTAGTTTGTGCAAGACTGTTTACTGTTCCTACTGGAAGCTTAAAATGTACCTGAGCTGATTCCTTGACTCTGGAAAAAAGATTTCTGAAAGATAAACCCGTGATTTCTGCCACAAGTTTTTTCAAGATTTCAGCCGTCGAGCAGCCTTGGTGGAGTACTGCGCTCTCTGAGTGGTTTTCTTGTTATTTACTGCACATTTTTTCTTTTTTATCTGTATTTATGGTGGTGGGACCTGTACTCTTTCTGCTGTAACAACCTAATTACCCATTACTGAGAAATCATGTAGACATTACAGACGTGCATGAATTCCATTTTGCGGCATATTTTCCGACACATTATTGTTTTTTATACACAGTAAAAATAGCAACACAGCAAAGGAAATATACTACAGTACAAGTACAGGTTCTGCATGGAAAATGCCACTTAAAGTACGTAGCAGCAACATAGAGTTAAAGTACTGCAGTAAATGTCCTAGTTTGGCCCCTCTGACTGATATATTGTTATATTTGCTAAGTTAAGTAAATTAATCATGAAGCATCAGTGCATCAGAAGCTGCTGCAGGTGGAGCTACTTTCTATATTAAATTAGTTTTATAGAATGAAACTAAAGAGAAATCTCAGAGCTTTCCAGTAGCAGCAAATGAATGGAGACTAGAGGCTTCTCCACGCACAGTCGCCTAAATAGCATCTTAAAATGTCAACATATCGTGGCATCTACTGATTTGAGGCATTTCAGAGACATCTATAAGAAGTATTAGAGCTTCAGGAAACACTGAGATATGATAAAAATGACCAACATTATGCATTTTTTCTGCAAGGAGTGCAGCCAAAGCACAGCTGGAAACAAAAATTTTGCTTTCTGACAAGTCACAAATCATAACAAAACTGGAATTTGCTTCAGCTCCAGATCATCATTACGAAAACAAACGAGTGACATATTTACATAATGTGTTAGGAATTAGCAGTGTGTATGGGAACTGACCACTAAGGTAACGCTTTGTTTGTATCGTTCAATGCCAAAAGGCACAAATGCAATCAATGTAAAAAGATAGCATACAGTCCTGTAAAAAGCAGTTGTATAATGTCTTCTGCAGCTCAACAGGAGCTTTTTAAAGTCTGACAAATTAATCCTGAAGTCATCATCAGGTTTGGTTTCAGCTTTAAGACTTAAAATCTGATACAAAACTGGAACACAGAGTTTGAAAGACGTGTTTTGAAGCGTCTTCAGATTACAAATCAAGATATGTCAAACTGGCTGCATCAATTTGGTGCCGCTTGTTTAAAAACTGTCACCCACACAGAAGTGCTGCAATGAAATCACAGTTTTTATCTCAAGAAATTATAGTTTTTAATGTGTATTTCTTCTTCTTTTGCAGCACGAAAGAGAGCAAGTGATGACTACCAACGTCTGGCTAACACAGGTGAGGCTTCCAGCTGCTTTTTCTTATTTTTAACCACAAACACAGAGAAAAAAAAAACATTAAAATATGGAACAAACAAAGAGTTAAATATGCAGTTTTGGTTGTTTTTATGTTAGATTTCACAGCGCGACAGTCAGGTCAGTGCAAGTGAGTCACAAACCGTGAGGGAATTGGATGGTAGTCATAAATGTGACGGTGAAAAAAGACAAACAGAAAAAAGTCCTCCCTCCCTCCACAACATACTACACTATATGGTGATTTACATTATATAATCGAGTTCCATGGCGTTATCATACTAGCAGAGCATGATGCATGAGTTGTGGTGCAGCTACTGGAGGGGAAAGATGCATCTCTGCGTTCCATATGTTTCACTGGTTCTGTGGTGAGCAAAGTGTAAATCTGCTAATGTGCAGCAGCAGCAGCAGCTATGAAAAAGACTGCTGAAGTGTCGCACAGCAAGAGATAAAGACATCAGACATGCAATACGCCTTTTTTTTTGCGCCTGAAGCACAGAAAATTTGCTGATACTTTCTGCAGAGCCTCCATTTCAGTTGTAATTTGGGTGAAATATACCATAAATTCACCCAGTAATGATAATGCGACTGTGACTGAGTCGTGACCCTGAACCTTATGGCCGGCCCTTACAGCTGAGACCTATATAACATCGTACATCATACATCATCTATACACACTTAGAGATCACACAAAGACACAAAATGCAGCCACATATACACACCATCAACACATGCTTCCATCTGAAGGCAGGTGTTAGAACAAACTACACAGAACTGTGATCAGTTCAGACTCAGATTTACAGTATAAAACAGAATGTGTAATATTTAAATGCCAAATAATGAAAAATGTACAATATTTCCATTACTTCAAGTGGAACTGTATTGTATTTGCTTTTATATAAAATTAAATGCTAATGGTTTAGATTTAATCTATAAAAAAATACAGGCCCCACAGTAGGAATTCAATGCAACAAAAGTCATGAAGATGTTCTGTTGGATTCAAGTCAATCGATGTACTTGTGGTTTTCATTTTGTTCTTCTGTAGAAAATTTTGTGATTTAGTTCTTTGGATGGTTCTCATGCTGGAATATTCCTCTTCTTCCAGCTTCTTGTCAGCCAGTATTTTGATTTATCCTCAGACATTCATCATAAATGTCGTCTCCTCAACACGTTTTGCTCTCATGCAGCTCCATATCATCATACTTCCACCTCCGTGCTTCATTGTCAGGACTATGCATCCACTGTGGTAGTCCTGGTCAGGTTCACATCAAACATATCTTCATCTGACCAAAGAATGTTCCTCAATATTCATCTAGCTTCTTTTCATGTGCTTTAGGAAGGTTTCATCTTGTGCTTTTGCATAAAATAGGAAGCAATGATGTTTTTCTTGTCCTCCGTCCATAGAGTTTGATGTTCTAAAGTGTCCTTCACTGTTTGAGCTTCACAGAAACTCAAATTTGCATTGATAACCTCAAGTATGAAGCAGCTGCTGTTTGTTTTTCACAGCTAGATTGTGAGAGTAGTTCACTGTCTGTGGAGTCATTTTAGCAGGACGACCACTGCAGCCATGATTAGTGCTACTATGACTCCTTCTATACCTCCTGATTACTGCTGACACTGTGTTTCTACTCGCTTTTAGTTGATCTTCCTGTATCCTTTTCCATCTTTGTGAAATCTCACAATTGGATATTTCGGTTACTCTGCAAACTATTTTCCACGTGGAGCCATGAAGCAGACATAGATGTGACCCATAGGTCCAAAACTGAAAAGGTTTCTGCTGTTCACAGCTCATTTTATAACCATTTTCATACAGTTAGGCTGGTTGGAAATAACAGGTGTATTCAGTTTAGTTTCAGTTATTATAGGGGTTTTGTTGCATTGAGTTCTAATTTGGGGCTGTTTTAATTGTTGAAGGATGGAAATACTGAAATTTGTATTTAAGTGATATTCACAGTGGTGTACTCGCTGTGTATAATGTAGCTCCATTGTCGAAACAACCCTTTAAACACCCTTCTTTGTAGACATAATGTAACTGGTATTGACGTTGTGTATTTATTCACATATACACATGCTGCAAGCAGTAGCACCCGAGGAAGTCAGGATTTACGACATGTAACGGAGCGTAGAATGATCATCAGCGCTGTATGGATTCCTCGCCGCCGCTAGTAGGGGAGCCAAGGACGGCCGTCCCGAGCCAAGACAAACTGTAATGACCATAATGCATCACAGTTACTGCAGAGCGCCTAGCGGGAGCATTACAGCTGAAACCTGGTCATAGCACGAAGAGTCACACCGAGCTGCTGTTACAGGTCACAGAGGCTTCGGCGTGCCAATGTCGAACACTAAACCACAACACGGACAACAAGATAATGCCGGTCTTTTACACAAGGACACGCAGAGGGGAGGTCTGCCGATGCACTCGCACACATGGAGCAGCCTCGCCGTATGCCATTTTAATCATAGTGATGGTCTGTGGCTGGCTGTGTTTAAAAGACCATTCAGGGTCAACATGAGTGTGATGCTCTCTTTGGCTTGTAGTTGAAAGTGTGACGAAGGTGCAGAGAGGACAGACGGCACAGGATGTTCCCTGAAATTACACTTGCGGTTAAGCCCAAAATGATTCACACCCATGTAAAATTTTAATTTATAGTCCATTTTAATTTGACCAAGAGGGTTTTCCCAACTGTAAATGACAAACAGACCGTAAGACCGTGTCTTGGAGATCTTAATGATGAATTTTAGCTATTTTTACAGCATTTTTATCCAAAATTATTCCTCTTCTTCCTCAGTAAACTGTGACTCAAAGTCTTTATTTTCCTCCACATCAGTAGTTCTAGTGTCTAACAGTGTTTCTGCAGGTCTCCACTGGGATTTAGTTCCCAGTAAATATAAAAGCCCAAAATTATTCACTCCCATGTCAACTTTAAGTTTCTTTTGGCTGGAAATGGCATAAACAAGTGACAAAGATGGTCAAATATTGCATTGGATACATTAATGATGAATATTTAACTATTTCAATGTTCTTTTCCACATTTTCATGTCCAAAATTACTGCCAGTATTCAGTGTCAAAGTCTTTATTTTCCTCCACATCAGTAGTTTTAGTGTCTAACAGTGTTTCTGCAAGTCTCCACTGGGATTTAGTTCCTCCAAGTGTCCATCTCCAGCTCTTTGAAGGCTTCCTCTCCATCACTCTGCTCTTCACTTCCTCCACACATTCTGGATGGATTCAGGTCTGGACTCTGGCTGGGACGCTCCAACATCTTCTCATTGTTTTCTCTTCACCGTTTCTTCACCACGTCGGCTCCATGTTTCACATCATTGTCTTGTTGGAAGCTCCAATGCTGCCCAAGGAGCAGTTTTTCTGCAGACTGCCTGATGTTCTCCTCCACAATCTCAATCAGGGCTCACATCTGTCTTCCTAGCAGCCCTTTGACATGTTTCACAGTGTGGAACTCCTTGGACTTTTTCATCAAGCTTCAAACTGTGGACACTGGACCTTGACAACACTCTGATATGACTTTATAGACTTTAATCGTCTTGTGAGCAGAAACAATGTGAAACTATAGGTTCTCACTGAGCTCACTGGTTTCAGCCATTAATACTAACAGACTAGAAAACTAGAAGAGCATCAGCTGTTCTTAGTTTATAGCGTATTAGAACATTGTAGAACATGGTAGAAACTAGCAGGGACATCTGTATTGGTATAGAAGCTGCATTTTCTCAAAAGTTGTCAACAATTTCAAGGGTATGAATAATTAAAATGGTTAAATGCATCATTAACATCTCTGACACAATATTTTACTGTTTTGTCAGCCAGAAGAAACCTCTCAGTCAGCAAAAATCCACTATAAACCAAAATTTGGCATGGGATGAACAGTTTTGGGTGTACATATATTCTGATGTGTCATAGTGACTGCTAACAGACTCTCTTTTCTGCTCCTCTAAGTCGCTTCCTTGCTGCTTTGTGATTGGCAGACGAGTGACTCTGCATTGTGTTTTTATTGGTTCTCAGGAGTGGCAGGACTACCGGCTGACTTGGGTCCCGGAGGAGTTTGATGGGATGCTGAAGGTCAGGCTGCCCTCCAAACACATCTGGCTGCCTGACGTGGTTCTCTACAACAAGTGAGTCTCTTTGTTTACCTCGGAAAGCTTCCAGAAGACACAAACACGCCGCAAAGATGCACAATAAGAGCGCATACAGTCCTCTTATTAATCTGATAATGCTTTAATGCCAGCTCCCCCGGTGAACCGATCCAGCTGCGGTTGTCGTGAGTCAGTTTGAATAAGGACATCAATTAAATAGCGAGTTTCAGGGTGTATTACATACAGACCCACCACACATGGCTGAATACGTCCTCTGTCATCTCCTCGTGTTGCTCATGCTACATTACTGTACCTCCAAACCTCACGAGACACTTCAAAGACGGAGTCATCTGCACGACACACTCGGTCCGATCAGCACATGCATCTACAGTAGAAGTATGGTGATACAGCAGGTGTGTGCAGTTAATCCACAAGAATGCCCTTGGTCATGAAGGCACGCAAACTGCTCTGCTGTGTTTTTGCCTTGATAAATATGCAACATTTATGCGGTATGCATGCCGAGAAGCTCAATAATTACCTCTATCTTTGCATTTTAACCCTTAGGGCTAAATTCACATCCTTTCTTCTCAGTTGATCCGTTCTCGAAGTATTTGCTGCAGCGAACTGTGGTGCATATTAAATGAAACCACATGACTTGACCTTTCCGACAACGCTAGTTGCTTGTGTGTGCAACGAATAGTCGATGAGAAAAATAAATGTAAATTTGCATTCAACTGAATCATTGTTACAACCTACATGCAGCTCCATGTCAAGATTTGTTAACTGAAACAAGACAGATGTGATTCAATATAGAATAAGGAAATTTATTCAATAATCGATTAAATGCTGGATGGCTGGAAGTGCTTGCAAAGAGAGTAGCCTAACAAAATGCTAAAGAATAAATTGAATATATGAAAATGCACCAAAAGATTTCCTACAATGAATGAATTCAGTTGAACAATGCAATTCTTTTAAAGAAAATATTTCTTGCTTCATAAAATTAGCAAAGGGCAGAGAAAGAGGGGTGAGATCAATGCAAAAAGTCATGCAAAAATAACCCGTACCTAGTTACAAATGTGCTTGCAAAGGGAGTAGCCAAACAAATTGCAAAAGAATAAACCGAATTCATGAAAATGCACCAAAAGATGCCCTACATTAAATGAATTCAGTTTAACAATGCAGTTCTTTTAAAGCAAACACTTCCTGCTTGATAAGATTAGCAAAGGGAGGAGAAACCGGGGCAGGATCAAGGCAAAAGTCTGGCAAAAGTCCACCAAAAATAACTCATACCTTGATGCAACCTTTATACAGCTCTATGTCAAGATTTGTTAACTAAAACAAGATAGATATGGTTCAATATAGAACAAAGAAAATTTACTCAATAAACAATTAAATGCCGGATGGCTGGAAGTGCCTGCAAAGAGAGTGGCCTAAAAAAATTCTAATTAATAAATTGAATCTATGAAAATGCACCAAAAGATTTTCTACATTAATGAATTCAATTTAACAATGCAAAACTCCAGCAAAACTTGGCCTAAAATAGCCCATATCTTAACATAATGGTGTTTTGGCTACACAGACTTAAATGGGTCAGCAGCATCCATATTACCCAAACACAGGCAAACATTTGGCATTGCAAACCTCATCCAAACACACACCAACACAAGGAGTCAGACAGGAAACAATCTAACAAATGGACCTCAAACATTATGTGAATACAAACGAACAAAATCTTTCAGTCAGCAACCTTCAAACAATCCTGAGTGCATCACCTACCTCAGAGAACCAGAGAAGAATCCATGTGGTAGCCAGCAGACAAAAGGCAGCCATGTTTTCTCAGGTGCTTTAAATACCCTCAGGTAGGGCGGGGCCATGGGAGGAGTCAACCTGATTCTATGGTGGTGTGTTCAAGAGCTGTCAGGAAATAATTAAGCCATTAAACACAAGTGTTTCTGCTACCTTTACAATAAAAATAGATTAATCTACACTGTAAATAACAAATCAAGTTCATACAGTTTAGAAACCTGAGTTTTCCTGCTGCCTTAAAGATGTGCTAACTGCACGCTGGATGATTATTTGTGAGAGAAATGGAGAGGTCACGTCATTCCACTCAAAATACCAAAGATAACAGAGTTTGACAGGCATAAAATTGTAATTTTTTTGCATCAACAAGTGCAACCCTCAAAGGCAAATCAGGAAGCAAACCAGACACTTAAGTTGTGTTTCTCAAGCTGTTACAAAGAAATCTGAGGAATGCGGAGAGGCAAAGTACAAAAAACCCCCCCAAAAAACAGTGGATAACTGAGAAAGCTGTCTGATGAGAAGTTTCTTAGAGTTTCCTCTTTGAGTAACTGGAAGAAGTCGAGCAGCATCTGGCAGCTTCATCTGGAACTGTTCTAAGGCTTGGAGAAGTTTGATCAGAAATAGCCTCAGTGGAAGGGCAGCAGCCACAAAATAAATTTTTCAGAGGAGAGAAGCAGTTGAAAAGCTGAAATATCACACTGACTAGAGTGTAGATCAATGGAGAAGAGTCCTTTAGACAGATGAATCAAAGTTTGAGATGTGCAGCTCCAATTTCCAACAATATGTACAAGGAAGAGTTGGATTTAGGTATCAGAAAGAGTGGTGGAAGGTTCGTTGCATTTCTGTCACTAGTGTCAGAATAATGTCTAAATTGATGTAAACTACAAACAAAATCTGGATTCATCTTGCTAGACTTTGTGAAAATCAATTGAAAACATCTATTTTTCAGCATGACGAAGATCCAAAGCTAATAAAACAGTGACATTATGGACTGACCTCTTCCAGAATCCAAACCTGAGTATTATGGAAGATGTTTGGGATCATCTGGACAGCAAAACAAATAACAAAGAACCCTTTGAAGGAAGGATATTACAGAAGGAGGGGCTTTTTTATAATTTAAGACAGGATTACTTGAGAAAACTTCAAATCACTCGACCCAAAAGAGTTGAAGATGTGCTCAGTGCCAAGGCAGATTGTACTAAATACCGTTAGCCTCTGTCTGTTTATTTATTGAATTATTCTCTTGTTGAACCTAATAATGCAACTGAGAAATGAATATATTTGCTCATTACAGCTTCAAACAACAAACCTAATAGTGGCCTTGAACTGTGGAAGTGCAAATAAGTGTGTAAATAATCCAAAAGTTCAGTACATTGAGCTAACTAACCCCAACTCTTCACATGTAAAGCAGCATGTTTTGTTAATTAGAGTTTGCCTGCTTGTCTGAGGCAGATCCGGATGTTGCGGACCACTTGTCTTAATGTAATGGAAACCGAGTGTCGGCCTACAGTATGTAAATCAGCTCGGAGTACAGTGATCTGTCTGGCCTTCTCCTCTTTCCCTGCCTCGGTCCCCACTTCGCCAAAGATTAAAAGATCCCTGACCCTCCTAACTCTGGATAGAATGATCCCATTAATCCTGAGTACCCCAGGTTGCCACCCCATCCTCCGAGTGTCCGATGTTTCCGACTGTCAGTCAGTCCAACAGGGGGATTAGCTCGGCTTATGTTGCTAATTTTGAAGTGTCAGTTTTACTTGGTTGTCGAATTCGGAGGAAACATGGTGATTCTAAGGGTGAGAAGGTGGGTCAGTAATGCAAGTGCAGAAATGATGAACTATCCTCATGTGTACGTTATATCGTGCAGCATTAGCCATCATTAGGTGGTTTTATCTGCCACAATCCAGAGCTAAATAGAAATTCAATCTACAGCTTTAATGCCGTCAGCTGACTTGTGAGCGAAGTTCTAACTTGAGCTGTTTAATCCGACCCAGTCTGACCTGTGAGCAGAGTTTCCTGTCTAGACTGACTGTTCGCTGGATCCAATTTCCTTGTTTCTTGTTTTTATATATGTGCTGGTTTTTCGTGACCCGGCTGATCTCAAAGTTTTACCTCCAGATCCATGATCCAAAATCCTGTTCAAGGCTCTTGGATTTGATAGTAAGTGTGCCATTTCCGCCCTTGCTGCTATTTTTGTGTTTTCAGAAATTACTTTCGCTAAGGAAAACAACTAAAACAACCTCCAAGCAGCAACCTAAATGCTAAAAGGGGCAAGTTTTGAAGACAGGTTGGATCGTGCAATAGTTCCCACTTGGGTCTTTTACTAAATTAGCCATTTTAATGAACATGCTCACCTGTCTGTGTGCAAATGTTCCACCAAAACAATTCCCCATTTCACTATTTTGCAGAGGCACCATCGCTACATCCTGGGCTTAGCACCATTTAACATTAACAAAAAAATAGAATATTTGCATTTCACATAAGCGCTTGAAGATCCAGACATCATTAAAGCAGACGTCAAGAGAGACAATGAAAACAACTGATCAAAGTACTGATATTTAACAAACTGCAACGTGATGACTACATGAACTATTTCAAAAGCAGTCTAACATTTGATCTTGTGGTGAGTTCAAGTTAACTAGCATATGTACACTGGTTATGTTGCCCTAACCCGTTGATGCACAACATAGGGAAAAAGTCACCCATATTCAATGGAATATGGGTGACTTTTGACCCATGTTGTGCACCAAAGGCTTAAGAAACAGCCTCAACTTACTGCACTGCTGCGCTTTAATAAATAGCACTACAACCCTACCAATATCAGAGTTTTATTATGGTGCAGTCAGACCATTCTCCACATTCGAGACTTGTGTCTGACTAGTCACATAGATGCCTGAATCCATATCTGACACTGTTGATCTTCTTGTCTCTTAGTGCCGATGGGGTGTATGAGGTTTCCTTCTACTCCAACGCTGTGGTTTCGTACGACGGCAGCATCTTCTGGTTGCCGCCGGCGATCTACAAATCTGCCTGCAAGATCGAGGTCAAGCACTTCCCGTTCGACCAGCAGAACTGCACGCTTCGCTTCCGCTCCTGGACCTACGACCGAACCGAGATCGACCTGGTGCTTCGCGCCGACGTGGCCAGCATGGACGACTTCACGCCCAGCGGCGAATGGGACATCATCGCCCTGCCAGGACGGCGAAACGAGAACCCGGGGGACCCGACTTACGTGGACATCACGTACGACTTCATCATCCGGAGGAAGCCGCTTTTCTACACCATCAACCTCATCATCCCTTGTGTGCTCATCACCTCGCTCGCCATCCTGGTGTTCTACCTGCCGTCCGACTGCGGCGAGAAGATGACGCTGTGCATCTCGGTGCTGCTGGCGCTCACTGTGTTCCTGCTGCTGATCTCCAAGATCGTCCCGCCAACTTCTCTGGACGTCCCTCTGGTGGGAAAGTACCTGATGTTCACCATGGTTCTGGTCACGTTCTCCATCGTCACCAGTGTGTGCGTGCTCAATGTGCACCACCGTTCGCCCACCACGCACACGATGCCGCCGTGGGTCAAACTGGTATTCCTCAACAAGCTCCCCGCTCTGCTCTTCATGCGCCAGCCGAGGAACAGCTGCGAACGCCAGCGGCTTCGCCAGAGGAGGAGGGCGCAGGAGCAGAAGGATGGTCAGCGCAGCGGGGAGGCTGGGGCCTTGATGGTCGGCCTCGGGCTGAGCGGCGCCTCCGGGAACGGAGGGGGAACCTCCACGGCGGTCTTCGGCAAGGAGGACGGTGACCCCTGTACATGCTATGTGAACCGGGCGTCCGTTAAACAGTTTGGAGGGGACCTGGGAGGAGCAGGAGGGGGATCCATGGATGGTCTGAACAGGGTGAGGGACGGACGGGAGGGCGGATCCGGAAACCTGCCGAGGGGAAAGCAGGCGGCAGGAGGTCCGGCTTTGACTCAGGCCCTGCTAGCTCAAGCCTGTCCGGGCTTCGAGGAGGCTGTGGAGGGAGTCCGCTTCATCGCCAACCACATGAAGAGTGAGGATGATGATCAGAGTGTAAGTATTACATTACATAGTTTTATAAAAATCTGGCAATGATGGTGGTAATAGAGGATAATAAAAGTTCCATGAATCAGCCAGCAGGTTTGAAAGGCAAGTCATGGTACTGAAATTACACAATTTATCAGAACCAGATACTGCAATCTTCAAATTTCCGTTGGTCCTTGAACTAATCATGTGCAGTCCTTTCATGAAAAATAAACAAATCTCTGCTTAAAATCTCAACATTTCATCAAAAATGCTTTATTCTACGTGTCTCATTTAGAAATTTGACAAAAATAAAACATTTGAAGCCACTAGATATTCCTTGGCACAACTGAGAGGCCACAACTGACAACCTGCAACCAGCACCTACATAACAAAAAAATCTGGATTTTTTTTCAGCAGAACTGCAGGTTGTGTTTATACAGCGTAGAGAGGAAATGGTTTACAAATGGTACATTCTGCATGGTGAAACATCTTTCTAGAGTTAATGTGCAGAGCAGTGGAAGGAATGTAGAGTTGGTAGCGGTTGTAAAAATGTAAAATATCTACAATATGTAGAGTTACCTGTTTTTTTCCAGTTTGGCAACAACAGTGTGCACTTGAAAGAAAGTACGTGCTTAATCCAGTTTTTTTTAATGATTTCTGTCACTCTAACTGCTGCACAGAAGACATTTCTGAGTTCTCTCTCCTTCTTCATGATTGTTCTGTTTCCACAGAGGTGCAGGACTTTATCTTGCAGTGAAAAATGAGCTCACAGTGAAGAAAAGTGTGACAAATTTGCAAATGTGCCTTTTAAAAGAAAACATCTGACTAATGACATGACTAAATGTACAACTGTAGACTGTGTCTGCTGTTCCTGTCAATATTGCAGACATCACTTTTTGACTTTAAAGCTTATAATTTTCCTGTTTTCATTGACTATCTCACTTCAGTCAAGCGGTCAATCTAGCTGGGGAACATCATGGTTACCTTTAAGGTGCTAACAGGAAAAGCTGAGGCTGGTGGAGACCAAAACAAGAGCTAAAAAGAGTGAATATTTACTGTATGTGCTGCATATTTTTACAATAGAGGTACACAATACATTGCTACAGCATCAACACTGCAATGTACACAATACTCACATAAATGACTTCAAAAGCATGATGCTACAACCTTTTTGCTGCTTGATGCAAACAAAAAATGCCACAGTTCTCATTTTTCATGACTAATCAAGAGAAGTCTGTCTGATTAAACACCATCTATTCGAATATTATGCTATTTAGCTATTCTTTGATACACTGAGTTTTCTTTTCAAATTTATTTTTATTTCAAAGAGTTTGTTGAGATGCAGGCACCGCATGTGCACAGTAAAATTAGCGATGGACAGGACAGATAAAACACTGAAAAGGAAGATTTGTTGCAAAATGAAACTGAACACCAGCTGTATGACCATTTAAATCAGCAGCACAAAGCTCTGTGTGAAGAGTACAAAGCAGGATTTTTAGCTTTCTGTAGTTACTATGCAGACGTACTGACCTACAAAATCACCCCAATCATTCTAGAATGATTCATTCTTTTCCAATATTAAAGTCATCTGTTGAAAAAGAATGTAATTTTTCAATATATATCTCAGATAAACTGCATATCACAACGTCAGATTTCTTTAGTATCGTGCAGCCATACTTGTGGACATTTATAATTTAAATAACCTTCCATAACAATAAGACTCTCAAACTGCCCAAGTAGGCAAGAAAATAAGATAAACATCCTGGTGATATTGCCAATAAACCTTTTATTGCTGCAGTTTACTGCTGTGACAATATAGATGTCTATATAGTCCGCTCATAACGTCAGCATCGGATTCAGCTCTTTATTAACCCTCTCCTGTCTTATTTTCACTCACTGTGGGCTCATTTTTCACTCCAATACAAAGTCCTGCACCTCTGTGGAAACAGAACAACAGTGAAGAAGAATGGAGGACTCAGAAATGTCTTCTGTGCAAAGGAAAAATGCCAAAATTCACTAAAAAAAGACCCAAAAAAACCCCACTACCAGCGACTTTTAAGCTGGAGTATTTTCGTGCGTGTTGCTCAGTGCATGAGTACCACATTTTTCCAGGTGTCCATATTTTTTTACCAGTACTAGAATAAAAATTGAAGCTCTTCATACTACAGATATTTTATTACTTTTATTTTTAACTGATTTTCATACCATCTCCTCGATCCTTTGTGTAAACGCTGCCTGCAGTTCAGGTGAAAACTCTCTGAATTTTTGTCACATGAATGTTAATCGCAGCTAAGTCACTAATAGATTGTCAGTTGTACAGAGGAGCACAGAATTTTTGGATTTTTCAGAATCTGGTTTGTGCAAGAAGTTTATTTTTGGCTAGTGTTTTGTACGGGGGTTACGACATCCTCGACTTACAGCGTTTCATCGTTATGTCGGAACTGGTTACGTGGAACTAGTTGGCGAGTGTAAAAACAGTGCAACATATTCTGTTATCTTCTTGTAAAATGACTCATACATGCATGAAAGTCATTGGTATTCATGACTTTTCCAAAGAACTGATCGATATTGTGCTGCATGTGACAGCTTTGTTTACATTTTCGCTGGAGTTCCGACTTACGGCGAAAATCGACTTCAGTCGCACAGTAGGAGCAGAACTCCGACATAAGTCGAGGACCCCCTGTACTCAAGTGGAATAAAAGGTATTAAAATATAACAATTTTAAGCTAAGATTTAGTTGGTTTCTTTCTAGCCTTGCAGTTCTACATTAATAGTTCAGGGAGCGTCAGAAAGCTGAAAATCTGCTGATTCTTTCTGTTTCAAGTGTTTTTGGCTCTGATAAATGGTGTCATTTCTTGAAGATAACATGCCTTTCAAACCTGAAGGCAGGTTTTTGGGTTCAGAAGGTCTCTGTGTGGGCAAAATCCTGCCATAAATCATCTTCTTTCCTGTGAATACATGAGCAGCCATAAAAAGCAGCACAGATCGGTGCCGGTATCATGTCATGGAGCTGCTCAGCTCTGCCATTTGAAACGTGGGAGGTTCTACGGCGGACCAGGAGCAGAGGAGACGGATCTGGTGACGCAATCGCAGCCCCGTTTGAATATTCATGGCAGACATGTAATTATAGCAGCGGCATGACGTGAGCATAGAGGAGCAGAGCGGAGGAGCCGCATTTCCTCAAGGCATCTGAGGAGGCTTCTCTCCTGGAATGAGCTGAGAATCCTCCCGTCGCCATGCCGACCACTCTTCCTCCTCCTCCTCCTCCTCCTCCTGGTGACCATCACCCGGGTTACAGTGTCAGAACACCCTCCGCCTCTCGCCTCCCTCGTCCTTCGCCTCCTCCTTGACTGGTGTCAGAACTCATCAGCGCTGTGAGGCGAAGCGAGTCTCGGCTCACATTAACCCCTCACCTCCATTAACCCTCCGCATGCTTAAGCAGCCGCAGCGCACTCACCTCAGTCTCTCTTGTTTCACGTCCGCAGGTGAGCGAGGACTGGAAGTACGTCGCCATGGTGATCGACCGCCTCTTCCTGTGGATCTTCGTGTTCGTGTGCGTCTTCGGCACGATGGGCATGTTCATGCAGCCACTCTTTCAGAACTACACGGCCAAGACCATCACCAGCTCGCCGGGCTGACCGACCCGCCGCTTCGCTGACAGACAGCTTCCCGACCGACCGACCAACCGAACGGGGGACAAAACGCCGGCGGTCGGTGTGGAGGGGGGAGGCGGCGGGGTCGGCGATCCATTTACCTTTATAGTGATGTTTTTGCAGCGAAAACAACAAGTTTTTTCTCGTATGGTGATGAAGGAAAAACGTTAACCTTGTCCGGATGCTTCGTGGACTGACTGACTGACCTCCCCTCTTTTTTCTGGTGGAAGGCTTCCTCCCTCCCCCGCGCTCTTCCTCCCGAGTGAGGACCTTAAATCAAATCAAAACCCAGCCACTTTCACACACTGACTGCTTACGAACCCCCCCGCCCGCCTTCAACTTACTCACAAATCTGGACTGATGTCGGTATCAGAGAGGCTCATGTCCATTTTGTTTTCTCGAAAAACTCCACTACGAACTGATTCAGTATATTTTATCATAGCATAGCAGCTTTACCACAGTATAGCATCGAGTATATATTATTAAGATTTCTCTATGTTGTTTGGCTGATAGAGAGGCTCCGGTGGTGTGTTGTATGATTGTATAGATATAACAAGAATGTGATATAAACTGTACCACACAGCCCGCACACCTAAAACACTAAAAAGCAACAGATTGTGCAGGAAAAATGATGTAGAGGACGCTTCTGTATTAAAAGGAGGAAGGCAGGTTATTACATAAAGTCAAAAGGGATAAAGTAATAGATTATGCATGGACAGTTTTTTGCTTAGAGTGTTGTGCACCGTAAGTAGAGAGCAGCCCTCTGAGCCAGAGAGCACAGCTGCACCAGATGAGTCCTGAGAAATGGAGGAATCTGAGCCAAGATGGTGCAGAGACAGACCTTCCCATGTGTCGATGTGTTTCAAGTTTAAACAGGGCGAAGATCAGTTGTTTTTGTGGAAGGGATGGGGGGAAATTTACATGTAAATTGGCAGATTATGTGTATTAATACGTGATTTCACACCTGTTTATTTTCTGCTCTGATCTGATCAGATCTCACTTTTTTTTTTTGTTCTCTTTGTTTTCTCCTCTCCCTTTCCATAGCTATTTCAGCAGTGGATTCTGTTCATGTATGTAATGTTCGTGTACGTATGCCCGCATTACCGCATCTGTGAGATACAATGTTCAGAAGAGCATAACGTATGTATGTTTGTTCCCACCTCTCTCCAGCTCTTATCTAGTCTTCCATGGATGCACATCTCTGACAATAACAGCAGAATGACTGCTCGTTTTTTCCCCTTTTTGTTTTTTTTGGTCTCATTTTAACAACTGAGCAAAAAGGCCCCCCTTTTTTCCAGGCTACACAGGGGAAGAGGACGAATTAAATTTTCAACAAGAGAGAAAGAGGCAATAAGTTATGTAGGATCATGAGCAGAAAAGACAAATGGAGAGGGAGGCAGGACAGACGGAGACAAAAGGACTCTTGCGGTGGTAAAACGCCGTCTAAAGCTGTTGAGTTTTTACACAGATTTGCCTCCTTCGGTGTCTCCAGAGGACAGAAACCCCCGAACAAGTGTGAAAAGCCCATCAGAGACCTGTGAAAACTGCATGGCGATGGAGAAAGTGCTGCTGCTGTTGTCCACTCTTTTCTCTCTCTCTCTGACCTTTACACTCTCCTTCCTTTTCTTCTCACACTTCCTTCGCTCATTGCGCTTTTCCCCCTTCCATAATTCACCATCTTCCCCTTCCTGCCTCTAAAATCTGCTCCTGTGCACACCTTAGCCAGTCCAATAAAGGTTGTAGGTTCAGATTAAACTAATCGTCTGTTGCCTGCTTTTTTTTTTTTTTTTAAACTCTCGCATGACACCTAAAGTCTGGAAATTACCCAGATTTCCCGTTAATCTTCCAGCACAGGATGGAAAGAAAGAAAGAAGCATTTCCTGGCTTTCTGTTATTGAAACTGGCAGCTTCCTTTTTATATATTCAAACACACACACGTCTTTATTCTTTTAGGAAGCAGGACTTTTAAACAATCATGGGTGTAGCGCAAAGTCAAGGCCACTTAAAGTTCTTGTTATCCTGCTGCAAAAACAGGAATCAGTACCTGCACGTAGAAACTTTTACCACTTTTTGAACTTCTAATAGATGTAATTTTGCCAGTTATGTGCAAAACTATCTCCAATCTTGCTCCTGCATGCACAGAAAATTGGACATAATTCACACATAACCTTATTGCAAAGCTCCTGCATGCAAACCGGAGCCACTTGCTGCCACCTGGTGCCCGTAATTCTCCACTGCAATAAAGAAACAGCCGACACCGTTTGAGTAAAGGTCACATTTATTCATTCCAGGGGGGAATTACTTAAGTTTGTAACAAAATGCATGAAAAGAAAAAGACAAAAGAGAGATATTCACAAGACTAAGCTTCACATTTCAAATGGAATCGATGGGACAAATACACAAACAACCCAACAGTTGCTGCTTGGAGTGACTGCTGCATGGTCGCGTATTTGTCCGAGGACGTCCCAAATCCCTCCTGCCTCCGTGGAGCGTGTGCAGATCTGTGCTCGCCGAGGACGCCCTTCACTTCTTCTTCTCCTGCTTGTCGTTGTACTCCAGGAAGAAGTCGTTGCAGGCCACGGTGAGAGCTCCGACCAGGATGATGAACTCGGTGAAATCTACCTCGCCGTCATTGTTGGAGTCCAGGTCTCCCATGACCTTATCCACCGCCTCCCTGTCCTGGGCGTTCTGCAAACACGAGGACAAAAAAAAAAAACCCCAGTCTGCGCTTGCTTCAAACCCAGAATTTCCTGCATTTGCAAGCGTGCACGTGAGCTTTCTTACCCCCAGGTAGTTGCCCAGCTCGGCGGTGAGCATCTCTTTGAGCTCGGCCCTGCTCAGCGTGTATTTGTCGCCCTCATTTCCGGAGTACTTGTGGAAGGTCTGGATCATGAGCTGCATGGCGTTCTCCAGGGTGGAGGCGTTCTCTGAGTTGGGCAAAGACATTCTGGAGACGGGGAGAGAGGTGGGGAGGAAGGGTGGGTTGAGGATACAGCGAAAGGCCGTCCGTGTCAGCCTGTACTTGTGCTCTGTCAAGCAACCATGCAAAAAAATCAATAGGGGTTAAGGCCTCTGCCTCACTAAAGCATGTACACACTTTCCCCTCTTAGAGCTGGTAAACAGACACGTGCAGGGACTCTTCTATCTGCTCTGCTGACAGCATCTGAGTGGGAAACCCTACACAGCCCTACGGTCAGGCGTGTTTCCTCCCTGCCAGCAGCATCCTGATAAGATGCTGCTGCAGATAAACCGATCCTTCAATCTGTTTGCTGCTCTGCCAGCGGCGCTCAGACCTCTGGGAGTCAGGACACAGTCGACAGCCGGACATGTGAGCCCGGCTGATAAGAGTGAAACTCTAAGCTGGTTAAACAGGCCGTCCGGTGGAGGAGATGCAGCGGCGAGGCAACCTGATCCGGCTTTTACTTTAGATGCACCGGATGGCAGAAAACACCAGAGACAGGTGTAGGTCGCTGTCTTTCTTGAACCTGTTTTACCTCTGAACTGTGAGGACTTTTCCTAAGTGCCAATCACGGCTTGCATCCGGCGTTTCTCTTGCACACAGTTTGTCCAAAATGCCTTGACTTGCCAGCAGGACAAATGACTAAAAATGCATTTTTACCTACTTTTATCCAGATAAATTTGAACTTTATAGTGAGTAAACAGGCAAAGCTTGTCTTCTTGTCCCTTTGCACCAAAACTTCCACGTCATGTCCTGTCTGCACCTCAAAAATCTACTTTTTGTAATAATAGTTCGAGAAATGTAGTCAAATCCTATACCTTGGTTTCTTACCTGAGTGGAGGATGAGTGCTGGCCGGCTGCTCAGGTGTAGACAGAGGAGGCTAAAGCATCTGATAAGGAGGATGAGGACGACGGCGTCTTAAATACATCCCTTACTCCACCCATCCCTCCGCTCCCTCCTTCCACCTGTCGCCCCTCTCCTCCTACCGATCCCCCCTTCTCTGCTTACAGACACCTGCCATCCGCTAAGTGGACCTGAAGATGCACCTGTTCCCTCACTGATGATGATGAATATCCACCGAAAACGCTAATGGAGCTGTAACTGCTAACAAGACATTAAGTAAATTGAAGTCGCCGCGAGACAACCGCAAGAGTCCAAATGCATTTTTCTCACATCAACCTGCATGAGGTTAAGCAACCAGGGCTAGTTATAGAAAAGCAGATGCACTCTGAAATATTCATTTTTTGATTATCTGAACTCACTAGACCAGCTGCATTTGTTTGAGCACAATGGAGGCGCAGCAGCGATGACATATCACTTACTATGTTACAGCTTTGCCATTGTGACGGTGGATTATCCTGCTGCTCTGTTGTGCAACCATTTTGTACTCGGTGTCAAAACAAAGCCAAGCCTTGCAGGGTGTGTTTAAATAAACTGTGTGCCAAGACTGACATGAATAACTTCAGAACTTTGCAAGTTTATGGCAGCGAGCGGAGCATCGTGGGTCGGACGTTTGCTGCAGGAGGAGGATGAGGAGGATGAGGAGGAGGTGGTGGTGATGATGGGGGGGTCATGCCTGATACAGTATCCGAAGGATCGGAGTAGCAGCGATGAATGGAGCCATCACACCTGGCAGCCACACAGAGAAATCCCCATACAAAGACTTCTGCAAAACGCACAACAAAGGAAAACATGACAATACAAGGACACACACACACACACACACACACACACACACACACACACACACGCGCGCGTCGTCACACATTCACACCTTAAGCTCCGAAACATGCATATGCAAACCGCACACTTTAAATAGTTCATCTCATGCAGACTTAAAGCGCTCCGGAGGCGACGGTGAGATCATGAAAAGCAAATGAGGAGCATAAATAAATGTCAGAGATGCACATAATCACTAAACGACATCAACATTAATGTCAACGCACTTTCATTTGCCACGATGCTGAGTGCATGTTCTTGTTTGTGTGTCTCCGCCTCGGTGTATTGTGTCAGCGAGTGGGGTAGCGCTGTGTGTTTGTGTGCGCTCGTATGCACCATATGTGTGTATGTATAGTGTTGCACAGCGGAGGATGGTGCACAATAGGAAGCGCATACTGTATGTCAGGATCTGGTTGCATTAGCTGATGCATCTAAAGGCTGCTGAGGATGTCGCGGCTATATTCAGCGAGTGTTGCATGGAGCTGTGGAAGTGCAGCAGCCGTTACCGACAAAGTCAAACCATACTGGAGAGAACGGCCCTGTGCAATGTCACCTCAATGTCAGCTGAGTCACAATGGAATCACTTCTCAAAAGTTGTGGTATTTTTAAGTTGAACAGCAGAATATTTCCTATTATGCAAACAAAACAGACATTAGAGACTATATTTGGGCCTGTATACAAATGTGAATCCACCTGTGATTTCCAGGCCGCCAAACTACCATGAACACGATTATAAAACGAGAAGTCAACAGAAAAACTCTCAGTTTTGGAACTATGGGCTGTCTATCTGCATGTCTACGTCATGGCTCAACATGGGGAAAAAAATGCCAGAGGAACTGAAACATTACTGAACTACTTTCACAATTTAACTGTGAAAAACACTGGTTCAGACTTGGCACGGGGGTTATCAATGGAAATCAGAGTTTGTGTGAAGTGAAGAACACTTATAAAACGAGCTGTCTATCTACATGTCTGCTTCATGGCTCCACATGGAAAAGAATTGTCAAAGCTTTGATTGTGAGACTTCACAGAGATGGAAAAGGATCCAGAAAAGATCACTGAGCAACTAAAAATCAGTGAAACAGTGTCAGCAGTAATCAGGAGGTATAGAAGGAGTCATAGTAGCACTAATCAGGGCTGCAGTGGTCGTCCTCTTAAAATGACTCCACAGACAGTGAACTACTTTCATAATCCAGCTGTGAAAAACAGACAGCAGCTGCTTCAGACTTGGTACAGGAATTATCAATGGAAATCAGAGTTTCTGTGACAGATCAGATAGTGAAGAAAGTTTCAGAACATCAACCTCTATGGACAAGAAAAAAACTTCATTCCTCTTTGGCAAAACTGCAAGATGAAACTTTGAAAAGAAGCCTGATGAACGTTGGGAGAACATTCTTTGGTCAGATGAAGATAAATTTAATGGGCTCAGATGGAGTCCAGCATGTTTGGTGTGAACCTGACCAGGACTACCACAGTGGATGCATAGTCCTGACAGTGAAGCACGGAGGTGGAAGTATGATGATATGGGGAGATGATATTTATAGACGAATATCTGAGGATAAACCAAAATACTGGCTGACAAGAAGCTGGAAGAAGAGGAATATTCCAGCAGGAGAACCATCTACAGCACAAAAATCTAGAATTCCTACAGAAGAACAAAGTGAAAACTATGATGTAGAGAAGTATGCAGCCCGACTTGACTATGGTGGGATCTGTTTTTTTTTTTTAATACCATAAATCTAAACTATTAGTTTTGAATCGGACATCAGAGCAAATACCTACTGTTCAACTTAGAAGTAATCTAAATACTTTGAGGTAATAAACGTTTGGATTATGTGACATTTAAGTGCAGGGATGTAGTGACTCATGTTGCAGACTGTGTAGTGGTCATCCTTGCATAATTAAAACGGAAGTTAATGGGTAGAACCAGCAGTGAAACAACAAAAACAAAGCTACAGTTTTAATATAAAGAGTTTATTTGAAAACACAATAAGCATCTTTTATGTAACTGGTATAAAAAGAATACTTCAGTGGAGATGAGTAAGATGGATCTGGACAGATATTGAGATGTAAGTCAGAGAATTACACATCTGGTTGATAAACTCGGTAAAACGATTATGGACTGCTGCGTAGTAATGAATACATGATGGCTGCAATGTTTGGCAATGATGAAAAATGCTTAAAAGCTCAGAAACGGAATCAGAATCATCTTCTTGAGTATCTACGATGCCTCCTGGGTACTGGATCCAGTCTTGCTCTGGCTCAGGGAGTTGGCCAAGTAGCCAATCAGAGTGAGGTATTCCTGGAAGCTGACCTTTCCATCGTTGTTCTCATCCAGCCCCTGCTGCATCTCCTTAATGGCAGAGGCACTGTTTGTATCCTGAAGAAAACACAAAGGCATAAACAGAAGCAGATTCTTGTTGTTACGTTCTAGATTATTCCTACAGAGCCAAAGCTGATGGGAAACCACAAGAAGTTTCTTACCTCCATGAGGCTGCCGAGCTGTTTCTGTACCATCTTCTTGAAGCTTTTCCCGTCGAGGTTCTCCTTCCCCCTGGCAGAACTCAGAAACGTGGTCACCAACGTCTGAATGGCTCCCTCCATATCTCTGGAAGACAGAGTCAAGGACACAAAGCACAGAGGAGAATTCAGCACAGGAAGTGGCAAAGACAGATACGACCATATCTTCAGACTCTCAGATGTTCTGCCGTTAGGTACAGTTCCGGTGAATTATATTCATGAGGGAAAATACAATTACATCGGGCCTTGAGTGGATAAAAGGCTTATTTCATATTTAATGCGTCATTTGGTTGGGAAGGAGAAATGGTGGCGGAAAGACTGTGGAGTGTTTGTGTGCAGATGATTGATGTTTTATTCTGTGCAGACATATTTTATGATGTATTTATACATCTAAACCACAAAACCCAGGTTTAGAAGACATGTCATCTTGAAGAAAAAACACCAAAATTTCACCATTTATCAGCCTGACTCTTTCCAACGGTTCCTTCAAACAAAAAAGTGAACCAAATCTAAGCTTAAAATTACAAAATTTCATCAAAATTACTTCATTCTACATGAACATTTAAATATTTGCCAAAAATAATCAGTTTACACTAAATCGATCCTCTAAAAAGCTAAAACAATTCTGTGCTCCTTGGTACAAACAACTATTTCAGGCTGAAAATAAAAGCTACTGGATCAATACAATAAAGTCAACATGGCTCACAAACAGTAGAGAGGAAAATTCCAAGTTTGTAGAGGTTGGAAAAATGCAGAATAAATGAATGGACATTTGCTATTATTTAGTTGTGTATATATATAGTGGAAAAACAGGATATTTTATGTTATTTCAAAGTAAATCTCCAGTACAAGTGTGTGGAGGTTGTAAAAATGGAAAATGTCCATTTTTTCAGGTGTTGATAAAACTTGTGTGCGCTTGTTGAGTCCAGTTTTACCCATTTTTGTAAAATAAATAATTTTCTTTTTTATATTTTGCAGCTTTCTAACTATTTTATACTGTACAAAAAGACATTTCTGACATTCTTTGCAATGAAAAATGAGCCTACAGTGAAGTCAAAATGTAACAGGATCATAAAATGCACAGAAACTGCTTCTGGGTGAAATTCGTAAACGGTAAATTTAGATTTTGCGTCCGACGGAAACAGTCCAAACCAAAGTGCATCTGAACTGGATGTCTCCTCTACATAAACATGTGGGAAAGGTGAGACACGGCGGTGATGTCAGCATAGCAGAGGAGGAAGAGGAGGAGCGGAGGAGGAAGAGGATGGCCTGGGAGGTAAACAGAGCGAGAGGAGGCCGAAGAGGAGGGGAGTCTCTAAAGGTAAACACAATGGGAGCTGTGATCTCTGACAGTAGACATCCGATCCGCCGGCAGCAAACAGCAAGTTCAGATTACTGCCTGAAGGCCGTCTGCTGCAGAAAACATCCCCAACGATACCAAGCTCAGGTCGGAAACATCACCAGCAAACACCGACAGATTTAAACTCTGGTATATTATCACTGGATGTCACATCTGGAGTGAAAATAATCCACAAGCTGCATCCAAATTCTACACATATACATCATTTTCAGGCCTGAAGAAGCCACTCTGAGCAGGTTTTGAGTGTTTTAAGTCTAAAAAGTGACAAAAAACTGTGTAATAATTACATAAAAGCTAAAAAAAACAAAAAAAAAAACAACCCTGATTCTGGAGTGTGCTGTTGACATTCCTTCACAATGCTCAGGGAAAATAAATTAGCTGCTCACAGCTGCAGCAAATTAAAACTGATTGCTGGTGGTGGGACGGAAACCAAGCAACCAAAAAAACAACAGCAGCTACTAAATTCTGAATTTCTGTATCTACTCGTGATGTAGAATCAGCAGAGACATTCTGGAGTTAGAGTGACATCCATTGTTGTAAAATAATAAACTGGATTCTGTCCCATAATGAGAAAACTGAACCAATAAAAATGAAGAATGAATACATGGACATTTACTATTATTTGTGGATCTATAGTGAAAAACAGAACATTTTCATATTATTTATTGAAAAATCCTTAAAACATACATGGACATTTAATATTATTTATGGATCTATAGTGAAAAAGAAGGACATTTTTATGTTATTTAATGATAAATCTATAATTAACACATGGGCATTTACTATTATTTGTGTATCTATACTGAAAAAGAAGGACATTTTCATATGATTTAAAAGTAAATCTATAATAAATACACTGGCTCTGTCTATCTGTAGTGGAAAAATAGGACATTTTCTGTTATTTAAAAGTAAATCTTCAGTATAAAAATTACAAATGTGAACTAAATACATAAAACAAGAGAAAATGAGCTGGCAGTTCATCATCAAAACTTTAACATTTGAAATTTTCTGTTGATTTCTGGTTGACATGCTCTAAATATGTATATTAAAAAGGGCATGTTTGTCATTATTACACCTACGGCAATAAAAAAACAAACTTTTCTGTCGGTCAGTGATGTATCTGTGTTTATCTTTCGCATTTCTATAGAAATATTGAGTTAAAATGAAATGAAAATATGTTTTTTAATCTCTAAATTGTCCAGATGTGCACATTAATTACAGTTTCTGTAAACACACATGAGAACTACTAAAATAAACATCCATACAACTGCCAATACACAGATATTTTTTTTTAGAGTTTACATATTATATGAAGTTCTCTTAGTTTAAAATATATATTAGCTTTAAGAGTTTTCTATAGAATGTGTCTATAGTATGTAATTCATACTATTAATATGTAGTAGGTTTGTTTACTCTCTGCTAGTTTGATTTTAACTGTTAATTAGTGTACATTTTGCATTATTTCCTCTTGTTAATTAACTCTGCAGCTCCAGTCAGCTCAGAGTCATCGACAAGCTCAAACTGATTTTCTTTAACAACAGTTTTTTATGCGTTTATCGGTTCCCAGCGGGATGATTGTAAATCTCTGTCAGACACAGTCCAACCAGTTAGTTCAGAGAGAAGCTGCCAGGTTGCCAACGGGTCTGAAGAAAATAGAACATCACTCCAGTTCTGGCTTGTTTGTACGAGTTACCAGTGAGATTTAAAATCTGACTCTTTGTCTTTAAAACCCTTGAAGGTTTAGCTGATCTAAATTAAAGCCTCATCTGTTTATTCTCTGCTTTTATTTCCTCCTTAAGCTGCTCCAGTTGTTTCCACTCTTAGTTTATTTTATAGTTCTGTTTTCTGTGTTGACCTGTCACCTGATTTCACTGTTTTCCTCTTTTAATCTTTAATTTTCCTCCTTTTTTTGGTCATCGTCACAGCTTAAACTCTAATTTTATGTTTTTCTTGTCACTTCCTCCATGCAAGTTATCAGTTTATCTTTTCTCTCTATCTGTATCTTTCTGCAGGTTAGTTTGTATTATTTAGAATATATTTTTATAGCTTATTCAACTTAATATTTAACTTTCTGAACTACAAGCAGTTTCGTACATCTTTTGTTTGGCTCCTGTCACATTTTTCCTCACTTTTTCACTACAATATAAAGCTAGAATGCCATAAATCATTAAAAGAAAGTTAAATTAACCTAAAAAAAACTGGAAGTACAACACAATATAGACATTTGACAATTTTCATTTGTTTCCATACTAGTCTCCTCTCTTCTCTGTACTAACAGGCTGCGGTTCAGCTAGAAAGACAAAAACCATTTTTGTCACAAGACTGTCGGTCACATCTGACTCAGTCATGGGTTCATAGTTGCTCCATGGAGTGAAGAATTTTTAGCTTTTACAGAATCTGATTAGAACAAATGGTTTATTTTTGGCACATATTCAAACGACACATGTAGAATGGAGGGATTTTAACAAAATATCACTGATTTTAGCTTCCACTACACCTCCAGGCAGAACAGATAATCAGAATTAGAATCTGAAATACTTAAACATTACAGTCGCTCTCATACAAAATCCTAGAAATATAAACAGTACGAAAAATATGTAGACCTACATAAGTAGAAAAATATACGCTAAATATATAAGTAGAAAAAGTGTAAGCATAAAGTGTAAAATGTGCATTGTACTAAGAAAAAAACTGTAATGGAGTCCTATTGGTAGTTATAATATTCAATAACTGGCAAAAAGTTGGAAATTTGACAATTTTATCCGATAAATGGCATAATGTTGGCATTTTTTCAAAGGATAACACAGCTTTAAGCAGGTTTTTGGATTTAGAAAGTTAGATTAATTCAGTAAACTTGCATTAGTTACAATATTCTACAGCTTAAATGTGAACCCTAATTTAAGCCTGAATTAAGTAAATTCAAAATACTAAGCTTATGTTTTTTATTTGAAAGGACTTTGGCTTTTTAAATGAGCTGAAATTTAACTCAAACTCAGTAAAATATGTCAAATTTTTGTTTAGCAGCTGCAGAAACAGCCCAAAAAGACAAGAAACTGTCTGTTATTAGTGTGAAATGTGACATTAAGACATTACAGCAGGTCCTCGGTTAACAACGTCCTCGATCTACGGCGTTTCTTGGTTATGTTGCCATATCCCATAAATTTATTAAGAAAGTCTTGTTCCATCATTCCGACATACTGTGTTTGCGATGTTTAAACACATTTCGTGTGGGAACTAGTTGGCAAGCTGAACAGACGAATACGTCGTCACGCGGCGCTATACGAGGAAGACAGCTTCGTTTACATTTGCCGGTTTTGCGCCACATTGGATTGGGCTACTTTCATTTGTGTTGCTTTTTGGAAACTTTTTGCCCTTCATTATAGCTCCCAAGCGTAAGTCAGACTCTTCTGATGGCAGCGCTTTGAAGAAGCTATTTTTACCGTACAGTGTTTTTATGTCCTAGATTACGATTTTACTACCACGTTAGCGTAGGTGAGTGACATCGGTACTTATGTACATATGTGAGTTCCAACTTAGGGTGAAAATCACGTTACGTCGTGCCGTAGGAATGGAATTCCGACATGAGTTAAGACCCCCCCGGTAATTCTGAGCATCCATCCATCCATTATCTATACGCTGCTTAAAAAAACTACTATCTGGGACAAACCAAACCAAAACCTAACAGCTCAGGCAGCAGCGGGGTCTTTCTGCCCTTCAGCTTTCTGGTACCTCAACAAATTCCAGGACAAAAGGCCTCAAACAAGCGACAGTTGATGGGTAACTGCGGCAGCGTTGGGGTGAGGCCTCGCAGGATTTCCACTCTGTATTGGAAACTACCACAATGATGATGAAGATGAATGGAGTCTGCAGCCATGTTGTCGGAGTAACCGTAGAAGCTGGTAAACCTCCCACCTGACACAGATGTCACACCTCAATGCTCAGTGCACCTCCACACATAGATGGACAGACGTGGAGGACGCACACACCCGCATATCTGCAGAAGCAGCAATTAGGACTTGTGTTGCATTAACCTAATTAGTGGGTGAGTGAGAGCAGCCACCCAAACCCCGGCTCTGGTTTCATGTCTCCCTGTCCATGCCAACAAACACAAACTCTTTCCAGCATGCAGGTGAGCATCTGTCATCGCCGTGCTCTTCATCATTATTTCATAGGCAACTATAATTGTCGCAACACCTTCCCGACAACCTCCACAGCGGCTCGGACCGGCCGTTTGTTCGCATCTGCTTTGGGACAAACATCCAAACGCCTGACAGGCCGCTGTCAATTAACGTCTCGTCCGAGTGTAATGAGACGAACGTGAAACCGGCGGCCGGTTTCTTAGGTCAGAACCGGAGACATCGGGCCGCGGGATGACAAGCAGGCCGAGAGGAACATGGAGGAGGGTTTGTCTGAGGCCGAGAGGTGGACCGACCCGGTTCACATTAGAATGGCTCAACTGGAACGAAGCCCAGATCGTGGTTTTATTTCTGCTTTTCACCAGAATGTTGCACCACACGGTTCCCAAAATAAAGCAAAGTCTGCAAAAGAACTGCAGAAAAACAATCAGTTTTATGACTAAGTAGGTTCTTGTGCAACTTAATCACCTCATAATGTACAAAGATACCTAATATGTACTGAAAACAACCTGCAAATATCTACAGGTTGCAGGTAAATTATCAGCATTTTAGAATATCTGTAGAGGCCTACATTCACCATGGATGCTCAAAATCAGCAGCTGTGTCTTAATTTTAACATTCCACATCAATAATATTTAGCATGCCCTCCTATTATACTGCTTTTGTGGTAGGTATAAAGGAATTTAACTGCTTTTAACAACAGGAGATAGTGCAAAATGTGCACCGAAAGACAGCAAACTGTCTCATGACATTACAACAGTATACAGTATACAGTATACTGTATACTACAGATAAAATTCACAATAAACTCTTGTAGCTATCATGTTTTTTACACTACAATATATTGATCCAAGCCCAAAATTATAACGCTTTTGATTTGCAGTGAGTTCTTATTTGGCTGACAGGTTTATTCTGGCTGGAAATTCTATAAATAAGTGACAAAAGATGGTAAAATGTTGTGTTAAATGATGTTAATGATGAATTTTGACTATTTCCATGTCCAAAATGTTTCATATCCTTCCTCAGTAAGTCTTTATTTTCTTCCACATCAGTAGTTCTAGTGTCTAACAGTGTTTCTTCGTGTCTCCACTGGGATTTAGTTCCTCCAAGTGTCCATCTCCAGCTCTTTGAAGGCTTCCTCTCCATCACTCTGCTCTTCACTTCCTCCACACATTCTGGATGGATTCAGGTCTGGACTCTGGCTGGGACGCTCCAACATCTTCTCATTGTTTTCTCTTCACCATTTCTTCACCACGTCGGCTCCATGTTTCACATCATTGTCTTGTTGGAAGCTCCAATGCTGCCCAAGGAGCAGTTTTTCTGCAGACTGCCTGATGTTCTCCTCCACAATCTCAATGTTTCCTCTTTTCTCATGGTGCCGTTTCCTTCAGACATGACTTGTAACTGAGCAGTAAGTGAGTAGAGAAGTGCTGCAGGTCCAGCTGAGCTTTAGTGTGTCTGTCTTGGAGAAGTGGAGTCCTCCTTGGTCTGATCCATGGAGACCAGCCTTGTTCTTGGTCTGATGGAGTGTCTGATGGACATGTTGCTACCAGAACTGCTCACATTCATCAGGATGCTCTTGGTGCTGATCCTTGGATTCTTCTTGTCCTCTACCATTCTTCCAGTGCAGGGCTCACATCTGTCTTCCTAGCAGCCCTTTGACATGTTTCACAGTGTGGAACTCCTTGGACTTATTCATCAGGCTTCAAACTGTGGACACTGGACCTTAAAAACACTCTGATATGACTTTATAGCCTTTAAATGTCTTGTGAGCAGCAACAATGTGAAACTATAGGTTCTCACTGAGCTCTTTGGTTTCATGGTCATGAGTTGGAACTGACTGTGGAAGTCCAAATGTGGCATTTTTAGGTATCAGTCTTGACTTGGAACTGACTAGAGAAATACTGCATCAACTGTTCTCAGTTTACAGTGTATTAGAACTCTCTGGAACATGGTAGAAATTAGCAGGACCATTTGGAGTGGGATAAAAGTTGCTTTTTCACAAGACTGGCAGCAATTTTTGGTGTATGAATACATGAGAGCATTAAATTTTTAGTAAAAACATGAACCTAAATAGCTAAAATTCATCATGAACATCTCTAACACAATGTTTTATTGATTTTTTCACTTGTTTATGTCATTTCCAGCCAGAAGAAACCTGTTGGTCAAATAAAACTTCATTATGAAACCAGATTTAGCAGGGCTACGAAACATTTTGGGATGGATGGATCTGATCCACAGACAGGAAACTTGGGTTAATTACTGCAGTTTTTTTTTGTTGTGGAATTTGATATTCCTGACATGCAGAATCCTAGTGTATTTGGAATTATTACAGTTTTCCTTTGTTGATTTTGTTTTGTGTGAAAGTTTTTAATCAGAAAGTTTTGCTTGGGTCTCTTTTGCAAAATAACTTTCCAACTTTAGTGAGATTTAGCAGGTCAAAAACAACAATACGTGCCTAGTGTTGTTGTGTTTTATGTCATGAATGTGTTTTAATGAGGATCTAAAAAAGATTAAAGTTTCCTAATACTGTGAGTGGAGGATCAAGTGAGTATTGTGCAGTCGTTAGTGACTAACTCTGGCATCGTGAATGTTGAAACTTGACATGTACCAACCAGTTTCCAGGTAAATCCACCCAAACCCAGCCCTTTGAGGCGCTGGATCCAGAAAACAGACTCAAAAACGTCTCATATCTGGAAGTTTTTCCACTCAGCTCTTCCTGAGCATTGATTAACCCGCAGTGACTGAGCGGCTCCACCCGGTGCCGTGTTGTTTGCGCTGGGTGTGACTGACGCACTTCCCCCCCTGAGCATGTTACCTGTCATCGGCCAGGTCGCTATTCCTCCTCCGCGTCATTAACTACACCAGGTCGAGTCTCACTGCCGGCTGTCTTATCATAAACTGAATAATTCAGGCTGATAAGAGTCGAATCTGAGCGCCGCTACAGCGACCGCGTTATGACTGTTTAACGGAGCGATAACGGCCCGGTGCGCAAATGGCCAAAAAACCCCCCCAAAAAACACCAACTCCGGTCCGGTGCGCCGTGCGTAACGGAGCCAGGAGGGGTTCGCCCCGCGTCCCACATTTACATTTAGCCCGAACTAATCCTGACAATTTGTAGAGCGTCCAGAGGCAGCACTGACACACAGCAAATAAATAAATAAACGTGACTCCGGTTTCTCTGGAAGTGTAAAGGGATTGGAGTTGGATTACCAAGAAGGAGAACCCGATCCGTGTGGCCACCAAGCTGGGTAATGACAATACAGACTGAGTATACAAAATTGATGACAGGCTGGCAGAAAATGAGCTAAACTGATCATTTTCTGGTGGAGAAAAACAAGATAATGGGTCACAGATGGATGAATAATGAGAAAACTCACCTTTGAGAAAGACGAACAAAAAGGGCTGAAGTATTCCTGAGGCTGCGCTCCTTCCTGCTCTCACTGATCCTCCTCTGCAGTCTAGATTAAGCAGCAACACATATCTTTTCCGTGATTTAACTTCTCCGTGCAGCCAACTTTTTTTTCCCCCTTCTCTTTGTCACAGGGCGTGTGCCTCCGGAGAGAAGGAATGTGGAAAGAGGCGCAGCTTGAGCAACTCTGAGCAAACAGAAAACAGAAATCATCTCCATCATGGCAGGTTAATACTTAGTTTAGGCGTATTCATATGCATGTTTCACACTTTCTTTGTTTTTTTTCTTGCTTCAACAGTTTTTTTCCCCTCTCAACATGTAAGAACAAGTGCGCGCTCCTGTTGCCGTGCGCGCGTCTTCAAAGCTTTCTCAGCGGACAGATGCATTCAAAGCCACACCCTGAAACTTGTGCAGAGTGGAAAGATAGTGAGGAAAGTAGAAAAAACATATAAAACAAAAGAGTGTTTGTGCAGCAGAGACTAAAGACGTGATTTTACTTTTAAATCAGATTTTATTTTGAAGATTTATTTTTTAAAAATGCATCACATGTGGTTCAGAAGGTGCCACGCCTCTGTTTGTGTCCTGGAGGGAGGTGATGTTTTCCAGGAATTCTACTTACTCACACATATTTCCAGCCTCTCAGACAATTGCATTCCCACCCTGCAGTTTCTCTGAGGACCTGTGAGCACAGGCACCTCTGGGTGACACTGTTTGGCAGCCGCTGCTGAGAGACACATTGAATAGAAACTGATAATAATAATGATAATTAAAAAAACAAGAGTGCAGCAGCTCAGAGACACTTTAGGGTGTTTTCCATTTGGCTCGTTTCCCATTTTTTCTAACTGTATGGCACTCTGACAAGTCCAACGGGGTATCTGAGGACACTCTATTGGCTGAACCCCCCGTGCTTGCTTGCGAGGTGTCCAATCAGCTGCCAGAACTCCAGGAAGTTCAGCTCGCCGTCGTTGTTGGCGTCCAAAGAGCGCATGAGCTGGTCGACGGCGGCGGGGTGTCCGGCGTTCTGCAGGGGGAAACAGGAATGTTTGAGAAGATACAAAACAGCACAGAGGATGATCTCATGCTTCCATACTGTTGGTGGGGGGGTGTGGGAGAGGAGGGGAAGCTGACACCGCTGGCACCAACACCGGCTCACTCAGTTCATGCAGCATCAGCAGAGGTGGTTTTGGCATCGGAGTCTGCTGCTCTGTCACCATCTAGTGGACGCCGAGATGGTTTTCAAGGGTTCACGCACGAAGAGGCGCATGGAATTTTCCACACTCGGGGAAAGGCAGTTCTGAAGCCTTTGTCGGGCCTCAGGAGCTGCTAGTTTTCTGTCGGTGTGAGTCAGAAAAAGGCGATCACAGCGAGGCAACACTGGAGTGAATTCTCTGAAGGGCAGAAACTCATTGTTTAAGCAAAAAAAAAAAAAAAAATTATCTGTTGAAGTTGCTCAAGGCCACAGGAAGGAGAGTCAGAAAGTACAGAAAACCCACATCTGTGAGCGACTGCCCACTTAAATAAATGATGACTAACAGTTAATTACATGGTCGCAGTGAAAAATAAAAGTCCAGATGATTCCTATTTCAGCATGACGGCCCCCACGAGAAAGCTTTGAAACTGGCAAACAACTAAATGTTCTCAGGAAACTTTATCCTCCTGATTGGGCAGCAACAGTGGAGCTGGAGGAAATTTAAATCTGTCAAACTGGCAGCTGACGATTTTTGTTCATGTGCTTTCAATAGTTTTCCGGCAACGAGGGGGTTTTACAGCACAAAGGAATCAACCGAATCAGAATTTGGATCCGTAAACAGCATTTGTACACACATGAAGCAGCTCAGTCAGAGTAGTTAATGTTATAATGGTCTAATACACACACACTAATGAGAAGGAAAAATTACTCTTTCCCCTTTCTAAGATGTTTTCTTGCAGCTGTTAGCTGATGTCATCCTAAATTATCTTCAGACCAGGCAGACACTGTAGGAGAAAGACATGCTAAGACCCTTTACTCAGGTTGAGGTTAGATACTGTCTATTCTGACATGACTTAGCAGATGAGTTGTCTCTATATTGGTCAATATTTTAAATCTGACCTTCTCCCAACTACAATATATACCTGAAGATCAGGGAGAATCCTCAGAACTGATGCTACCACTGCTTGCATGTACTGCTGCTCTGTCGGTGTCACTTCTACTGATATCAGTAAACGTTACTCACAACCTAAGTCATCTGAGTCTCCAGTGTGTCTCTCTGCCTCTTCCTCTCTGGACATCGCTGAACTTCCACAACAACTAATACATGTACATTTTGCTTATTTGGGCGACCGCCATCAAAATAGTCCAAGATAAGAGAAGCTGTGCAGCATTTAATAGGTGAAAGTTCATCCAGGGTTTATTTCTGATGAAAATAATGATAATTCAGACTTTTAAAGTAAAATAATATCCAGCTAAGGATTCAGGACTGTGTGACAGCTCACCTGTCGGAGGTGAAGAAAAGGTCGTAGTGTCATTTAACATCTCGTCTCCATGATCATTTATTATTATAACTGATGAAGTTGCTGTCTGATGTTGCAGGTATTTAATAAACTCAGAGGAAATGATCCTAAACAACTGGAAGCAACAAATTAAACTTAATGCTACATTAATTATTAGTCAGCCTTTTTCATTTGACCTGTTGTCACAGTAAAGTTCTATTGTTTTTGGGACATTTAAGTTTGTAAAGATGTGAATTTGAGCAGAGTGAATTTTAAAAAAAACTACATTTTGCAGCTTTCTGCTGCTGTATGTAACTTCTACAGTTTTCTAATGCTGCTTTCACCTGCACTCGGCCACTATAGTTGCATTCAGTGATACTAGGACATCAGAGTTTCACAGAATAAACAGACAAAATTAAATATTTCAATGGACGTAACAGAGAGAAAAGCTTCATCTTGCTGTGTATATTCAATCAAAACTGCACAAATTTCGGCTATAATAGTCGTATTTCTTTGTGTTATTCGTACATTTCTTACCTTGACAAAGTTTGGCAGCTGTGCTTTGACCAGTCTCCAAAACTCGTCTCTGCTCAGAGTGTCGGCGGAACCATCGCTTCCAGCATAAGCCTTAAACTGGGACACCAGGACACCAATGGCAGACTCCATTATGAGCTGAAAGAGAGGTTTTTTTGGAAGATAAAAATCCAAAAGCAGCTAATCAATAAAGCAGATTAAGATAGAGGACAAACAGCAGCATCTTTAGGTTGAATTAAATCTGAAAACAAAGATCTGAGAGGCTCACCAGCTCTGGTGTTTGTGTTGGGATGTTGTGAAAGCTCGAGTCTTCCTCGTCTTTTTCTATTCTCCTGGTAGAGCAAATAAATCATTGCAGCTGGTAAAAGTGTAAACCGTGTTTCTCCATAACTGCCAACTCTCTTCTGTGACGTAGTTGCAGGTAAAAGTTTCAGTCGGTTTCTGGTTAACCCTCCTATTATGTTGCCTGTCAAATTGGTCAAATTTAAAGTAAAAAATATCATTAAAAGTCGTTTTCTGGAAGCAAACTTCTTCTGCTCGGCTTAAGAAGTGTAATCAACATACGAAATTAAAATGGTTTATTTCACATGTTTGTACCATGAACAGCAAAAGCTTGTGTTAATTTATCTATTCCATAAAAAGAAAAAATGTGAAAAGTAAACTAAAATTTAGAAAAAATCAATGTAATGTTAAACTGTTGTATTTTTTATGTAGGTCTTTCCAATGTACATTAAAAAAAGTTTCAACATTTATTTTTGATGAAAAAACTACTGAATTATCCTCATTGAACCGTGATCTGTGGTAAAGAACACCACTGCACTAAATATTGATTGAAATGATTAGTAATGGAGTTAATAATGGGATATAAACTATGTTTATCGGGATTTTTTTTGGCTTCTGACATTTTTTTGAACATGGAACATCATAGCTGTCCCTGGGAAATGAACCTAACATCAGGTTTAAAGCTACGGATGACTGGATGCAGTGAGGACGGGTTAAACATATCACACTGTGCACACAAATAGGCTCGATTTCCTGTTTTCCTGTGCATTAAACTGAGGGCAGAATGCTGCAGGGAGCAAAAAGGAATCAGTAAATCAGCTGTAATTACACAGCCGGTGTCGGGGAAAAGTTTTGAGAACGAGCCACTTGGGTTCCTCCTCAAAAAAGTGGTATTATTTAGTCCAGAGCTGCGACAGGACGAGCACAATTGGCATCTTAGGGAGGCAGTTAGAGCTAACAAGCAGCTTGGTTTCATCATCCAAATATCCCCACATCTTTCTACCTGAAGCAGCTCTGCTCCTGCAGTCCCTCGGCCACCATTCAGGAGGCAGAGAGCAGCAACTAACGCAGAATAAACAGCTTTTAAAGACGGCCGAGGAGCAGAGCTGCTGGATGAGGTGATATTAAAGCATCGGAGGCTGCTGTGGGGAGACGCTGCCGGTTATCTTCTCATTAATGTGTTGTGACTGACAGTATCTAAGGACTTGTCCTTATTTCTGAACATAATTCACAAGTCCTGAGTTTCTTGGTTGTTTACGGTGACCACTTATCCGGCATTTGACCTGGAGAAAAGCATTTTAAGCTAAAAATATGAGAAAAAGTGGGGAACATTCAGAGGTTCTTAAAGTAACACTTGAAGAAAAAGCAGCCAAAAAATAAAAGGGAATATCAGGTAAGAGTGTCTTGGTTGTTTGCAATGTGTACTCTTCTGACATTATTTGGCCTGGAGAAAAGCATTCTAAGCTAAAAATGACAAAAATGTGGGGAAAATTTTGGGTCCTTACAGGAACACCTCAAGAAAAAGCTGCAAGAAAATGAAGTATCAGGGAAGAGTGTCAGAAAAAAAATGTTAAAATCCGGTGGAATACTGTATTGTTCAGAATGTGTAAAAACAGCATCATTTTAGTGTCACACATTATAAAAGAACAATCACTCTTTGTAAAAGCATATTTTTCATTTTTCCATTAATTTTGGCCCTATTTCAGAGTCAATTTGTCAATTACTAATCAATTTTTAATCCTTAATATGCATCATTTTTTCTTTTAAATAACAACTATGTGTAAAATATTATTTTGCTAATTACAGTGAAAAAAAAGCATGATTTTCTGGCCACATATTGTAAAAGAATAGATTTCTAATGTGGACATTTTTCTTTTTTTTCTTTTTTTTAATAAAGATTTTTAAAATGATCATTTTTAATCTGTAATATACACAATTTTTAAGTAACAACAGATATCTGTAAAATAAAATTTTGCTGGTTTAAATATAGTAAAACTTTTAATTTTATGGTCACGTGATAAAATAACAGATTTTTGAATGTGGCGATTATTTTTATTTTTATATTTCTATTTCCTAGTTATCTGTAATTTAAGAAACCAGATAAAATGTGTAAAATAATATTTTTTAAAATTAATATTTTTAATCATTAATATATATGAATTTTCTTTTAAATAAACCCAAGGATCTGTAGAATAATATTATCTTGCTGATTTAAATACAGTAAAAACTAGAATTTTGTGGTTACACATTGTAAAAGAACAGATTTTTGGCATGGACATTATTTTTTATTTTTTAAATAATTATCTGTAATTTAAGAAACCAGATAAAATCTGTAAAATCACTGATTTAAAAACTTTTAATCTTTAATATACATAATTTTTCTTTTAAATCACAGCAAATATCTAAAAAACACATTTTTTGCTGATTTAAATACAGTAAAAAAAATTGTGTATTTTTATAGTTTCACATTGTGTAAGAGCAAATGAACATTTATAAAACTAACCTTACAGTAGATTTACATATTTAGAACACACACTCTCCTCTCCTCTTATTAAAATATTTGGTACTAGTAACTAATAATTGGATTTTTATTTTTTCAAATCCTCCAATCCCTGACTATGACACACAGAGCTGAATGTTTCACCCCTTTCTGGTCTCGAACTGGGATAATAATCGACTGAACTAACCGACTCTGTGTCTGAATAACAAGAAGCCACCATCTCACTCCTTCTTTCCTCATTTTTCCTCCTTTTTCCTGCAACCACCAACCAGGTTGTTGCTCCACATTTCACACCTGGCAACGACCACAACAAACAGCTACATGAACTTAAAGCCACATTATTAACAATAATGATCCCAAACCAGCAGTGAACGGTCCTCAGAGCTCAGAAAAAGGTTGTGGAAATGTCCCCGTCACCTGCGAATTATGTGTTTAAACATTTTATTCTACCTTTTTTTGTCTGGTTCTTCATCCTGACTTTTGCTCAGACTTCTGTTCTGGAAATACAAGCACATTTTTCACAAGAAAACATCACATTTGCACATTAAAACAGACAATTTCTAAAAAATTCTAACACAAAAAATAATTGTCTCAATATGAACAACCAGCTGGGGAAGTTTCATAGCGATATCTGTTAGTTATTTTACCTTTAAGTGCAATTTTAACTGATAATGTGCAGCTTTAATTACAGCAGACAGTTATGCATCTCATTTAAAATAATATTAAACCTTGTTTGGGTAAAAACTATTAAACTAACTCATGTATGAAAAGGCTGAATATGCACAAGATTAAAAGAAGAGGTCACAGGGGAAATTAATTACCTGGCAAAGGTGATTTATGGTCCAAAGACAGCAGATTTCTCTGCAGAACACGAATACATCACTCTGACCCGTCAGCATGCAACTACTTTAAATGATTATTTTGATTTTAAACCAAAATTGACAGCACAGTTGCTCCATCAACCTACATTAAGGAATGAAAATCGACCAGAAATCATCCTATCTGACAATACAAGTACACATTTGCAGGTTTGAAGAAGGTTAAAGAAGACAAAATGGACTTGATTCATCACAGGGAGGCATTTCAATTTATTATTCTGCTCTTATGACAAAAACAGCAGTGGACACAAACTTCCTAACATTCAAAGTTCGCTAAAACTGCCACACGAAATCCTCCGATAAACAATCTCTACGGTGCTGCAGAAGCTTCAGTCAGCTACGTCTCATAAATTCATCAGCGTGTGAAAACGAAGCGCCGAACTAATCCACACGAACAAATGTTACATTCATCGCAAAACAATTAAGAACATTTTAGTGCACAACGCGAGTTCCGTACCTGAAGTAAAATATACATGCTCAACATGTCAATGCCTTATGTGCCGACCAATTCCTTTGTCTATCCTATGCCAACTTCTAGAAAATAAGTTAATTATATATTTTGAAATTACAGCCAAAGTTCTTAAATGCGATATGTACAACCTTCAAGGTATGATCTACGCAGATTTCTCTAATTTCACATCAAATATTCGCTAAATCTTTTCAGCAGTCCGTGTTAAGGCCGTCCTTTGTATTTTTAAAAACTGGTTTGTTAACCAACTTTTAAAGATAATCCCACGTTAAGAATCAGGCTTAAGTAATTAAACATGAAGACGGTGGACTGTAAGCCCGATCAGCAAATAGGTGAACAGTGCAGAGTAAAGTAGTGTTTGAATAAGACTATAAAGTAAATACTCTAACCAGTGGTGTTGACGTTAGCTGCATGTGCTCAGTCACGAATAAAAAGCTACACAACATACGACAGAAGTGAGTAAAACACTGTGCAATATTACCTAAATTACTCTAAATTGTATAACCTTACAGTAGTTGCACAAATTCTAAGTTGAACAGTTGGTATTTGTTCTTATGTAAATTTAAACACTAACAGTTTAGCTCCACAGTAGGAACTATTTAGTTCTTTGGATGGTTCTCCTGCTGGAATATTCCTCTTCTTCCAGCTGGAAGTCATCAAGTCGGCCAGTATTTTGGTTTATCCACAGACATTCAACTATAAACGCCATCTTTCCAAACACCTTCTGCTCTCATGTAGCCCCATATCATCATACTTCCACCTCCGTGCTTCACTGTCAGGACTATGCATCCACTGTGGTAGTCCTGGTCAGGTTCACACCAAACATGCTGGACTCCATCTGAGAACAACTCATTTATCTACATCTGACCAAAGAATGTTCTCCCAACATTCATCAGGTGTCTTCATGTTATCTAGAGAAGATTCATCTTCCAATTTAGTGCAAAACAGCAAGCAAGGGCTTTTTTTTTTTTTTGGACACTGTCCATTAGAGCATCACAGAAACTCTGATTTCCACTGATAACTCCTATAACAAGTCTGAAACAGCTGCCGTTTTGCTGCTAGATCTGAAATTAGTTCACTGTTTATAGAGTCATTTTAGGAGGATGACCTGCAGTCATAATTAGTGGTACTATGACGCCTTCTATACCTCCTGATTACTGCTGACTCTGTTTCACTGATTCTTAGTTCATCACTCATCTTTCTACATCCTTTTCTATCTTTGTCAAGTCTCATAACCAGATGTTTTGCAATTCTTTTCCATGTGGAGCCACGATGCAGACATCGATACAGCCCATAGGCTCAAAATTGAGAAATTGCTGCTGTTTACAGCTCATTTATAACAATGTTAACGCAGTTAGACTGATTGGAGATCACAAGAGTTTCTACATTGGGGCTTGACCTTTCAATATAGTTTTTTGTAAGTCTTTGATTGTTCATAAGAGGAAATACTCTGTTCAACTTAAAAATAATGCAATTATTGAGAGTTAATACATTTTAAATCCTTTTACATGTAATCAACATTGCACAAGGGTGTACTCACTTCTGTTGTATGCTGTATATGTGGCATTTTAGAGAATATTCTCTAGATTCAACATCAGGATCTATGTTTTTAGAAATTCTTTCTGAAAACATTACATTCTGATGTGGATCCAAGCCCTTTCTATATCCCTTTATACTAAAAGTGTGTGCATGTGTGCAGGTGAAACACAAAACTTCCCAAAACAATGAAACACAATTGCAATTGAAATCGCTTGGACAACAGATTGAAGAGAAGTCGTCCTTCAGGAAGGATGGCAGGCTGATAAATGTGTACTTTTAAGCATTTGTGGTCCAATAAGAAGTGTTCCCTTTGAGTAAACCTTCATCCATCCCGACTCCTTTGAGCTACTTTTGACAGATCCATCAATTCTATCATTTCATCAGCCACGTCCTCGTTCGGCCTCCTTCCTCCACTCTGATTTGATTCGCTCCTCTTTCTCTCCTGGAATCAAAAACTTTTCCATAACTTCTCTTTCAAACGCTTCCATTTCCTCCTCTATGGCGCTATCCTCCTCGTCGCCTTCCACCATGTCTTCCAAAATGTCCCCGATGTCCTCGACAAACTCCTGAAAGCTCATCTGGTCGTGAGCGAAGACGCCGTCTTTAAAGAACTCGGCCACCAGCTTTCTCAGCTCCTCTCTTTTGGATTCGTCCACCCCGGCCTCCTCTGCCTTGGCGAGATACATCTGGAGGATGGCCTGGAAGTCCGGTAAAGCGACGGGACGCAGGCGTTCGGCCTGAGCACAGGTTTCCAGAGAGCTGCAGTGCTGTGGAGGTCTGGGGTTGTGCTGGAGGCGATCTTTCTGCTGCTGCCAGTACTCCGGCTGGTCCAGGGAGGGTTTACGGTGAGAGTGAGACTGCTTTCCATCAGTATAAAGGTGCTCTTCCTCATGGATGTGGTTACCTGCAAATTTATTGCTTTTCTCCCACTTTTCTTTCTTCCCGTCTCCGCTGTGCTTCTTCTCCTTCTGCTTTCCTCTTTTCCACTCTTCCTCTTTCTCGTCCTTCCTCTTCCATTCCTTGTCATGTTTTCTGTTTTTACTCAACTCCTGCTCGTTCCACTGCTTCCTCTCGTCCTTCCCTGATCTTTCTTTGCCGTGATTTTTGCCGCCCTCCCAGTGTTTCCTCTCGCCCTTTTCTTTATTATCCCTCCACTCACTTTCTTTCTTCCACTCCTTCTTCTCTCCTTTCTCCTTCCAGTCTTTCCTCTCCCACTTCTCTTTGCCACTTTCCTTTAAGCCGTCTTTCACTTTCTTCCATTCCTTCTCTCCCTTCCATTCGGCCTTTCCTTTGTGCCTCTCTTCATAATCCTTTCCTCCCTTCCACTGTTTACCTTCATTCACTTTCTCATGCTTCACCTTCTTCCTCTCTTTCTCCTCCTTCCATTCTTTTTTCTCGTCCTTTCCTATCCACTCTTTCTTCCCTTCTCGATTCTTCCAAGGCTTTCCTTCGTCCCCTCTGCTCGTCTTCTCTTTCTTCCACTGTTTTGCTTCATCGCTTTGCTGCTTATGCTTTCCTTCCTTGTCAAATGTTCCCTGCTCGTGTTTTTCCTTCTTCCATTCCTTTTTACCTCCATCTTTTCGCTCCTTTTTATCTTCTTCCTTCCATGCAGATTTCTCTTTCCACTCTTTCTTCTCGCCCATGTCGTATTTAACTTTCTTCTTCTTCTCTTTCTGGTCGTCCCATGGCTTCTTAGCTTGTCTGCTGTCCTCAGACTGACCAGTAGGGGGTGATGTAGTGGGCTTCACGTGAGCTGCATGCTCGGCTGCTGGAGAAAACACAAAATCAATAAAATTCACAAAAACACAACTACAAGGAAGTGTGATTTGAAGTGAGAGTATCAGAAAAGAAGGAAAAACATGCTGAACTCTCCCTAACTTTAATATCTATCATCCATCTGCCTCGTCCCTTTGTACCTGAGGAGAGTTTTAATTCGGTCACAGTGGATCTCAGAGTTTCTAGCTCTTTCTGTAGGGCCGGGACAGACTCCAGATCTTTCTTCATCCTCTCGTTCTCTTTCTGAAGGACAGGGAGAGAGGCCATCTCTGTCTTCAACCTACTGTTTTCCTTCTCCACCTCCTCCCAGTGCCGACGCTCCTTCGCTCCCTCTGCTGCCTGTCCCTTGGCTACTTTTAGCTCCTCTTTCTGTGCCTGTTTTAAAGAGGAAGAACAGGGAAAAAAAAAAAAAAAAAAGAGGCTCCGGTGAGAATCTGGCACATTCGCCCGACACACATTTGTGCACCTTACAGCAGAGACGAGGTGAGAGACAGAATGAAGTCGCACCTGAAGTTGGGCTTGCAGCACCGAAATCTGCTGGCTCCCTTCGGCTAACTTATTTAGAAGCTGTGAACTGTCGGCGTCGACTGGGGGCGGAGGGGCCTCTGGATTAAGCCACTCCTGTCAACAAATTGCACACATGGTTCAACACAATGGCAGGATTTTGGGCGACTTCTTGTAATTACTTTTTTTTTCCCATGCCGAGTAGCTGAGAAGGAAAAGAGCTGTTTATGAGATGAGGAAGAACAGAGGAGCACAGTTGGTAGACAATAGCGGTTAATGCTGCCAGTGTTGTGGGTGGTCTCCTGCTAAGCAAAACACACTAAAAATTCATGTGCTGCTACTCAGCGAGCTGTAAAATGAGTACACACAAATGGCATTTATAATGAATAAAAGTTTGACAGAATGGAGGGAGAGCAGACACCACACTGACCTGTTTTCCTGGTACTTCTGCACCTTTCATCTCCGCTGGGCCGTAGTCACTTTCTGCAAATCGTTATGCAAAGATTAATGTCGATGCAGATAAAGTGTACACCGCTAAAGAGCATGCAAAATCTATATACAGCATTGCACATTGCAGGTTTTTACAGTAAAATGCAGCTGTGCAGGTAAAAGGCATTCGTGCTACAGTTGAGCTCCATGCAAAATGTGTATTTATAGTGAATTTTTATTTGATTACTAGGCCTTTTCAGGGCCGTAAATGACATAAACCAGTGATAAAAGACAACAAAATATTGTGTGTGAGCTCCAATGCTGCACAAGGAGCAGTTTTTTCTGTAGACTGCCTGATGTTTTCCTCAACAACCTGAGTGTTTCCTCTTTTCTCATGATGCCGTTTCCTTTAGACATGATTTGCAATTAACTAGTAACTTACTACAGAACTGCTGCATCATATTTTTTCAGTTTATAGTGCATTAGAATGCTCTAGAACATAGTACAAATAAGCAGTAACATCCAGAATGATACAAAAGCTGCATTTTCTCTAAATTGTCAGCAATTTCATGAATAATACAAATAATTTTGGCCATGACATTTTTTAGGAGTCATGCAAAAAATACACATAGAAATAGTTGAAATTCATCATTACCACCTTTAACACAGTGTTTGCTGTTTTCTTACGTGTTTATGCCATTTCCAGGCAGAAGAAACCTTTAAAAATTCACTATAAATAACAAGAAAAGCACTCCGCCAAAGCTGCTCATTCCACCATATGACATTGTTAGAAATACATCATTTCTTTTTTAAATCCAGCATTTGTTTATTAGTTACTGATGATCAGAAATCACGGCACTATAGAATGTGTCCATTTAATATAGATGTATTCACAAACAAAATGACCTTGTACTGAGCACAGGCGTGTGTTATGCATGTGTACGTTATGTACGGACACCGAATCGTGTGACCTAAATATGTAGCAGGCGGTGGGAATTGACGGGATTTAGAAACACCCCCACAATTTAATCAGTTGTTCCTTGTATGATGTCGGGCAAAAAATTCCGCAGCGGTGGATTTGTAGTAGGATCACAATCATGCGATCATCATCAGGCAGCTGATGTAGTGTTCACTTGTCATGGTTACAGTGACGCCGTGCCGCTGTCTCACAATGATTCAGAAATCTTTAACAAATCTGTGGATCCAGACTATAAGCTGCATCATTGCCAAAATCTAATCACTTGGTCCTTGTGTCATTTCTGACTTTCCCTGTAAATTTCATCCAAACCCGTTATTCCGTTTTTGAGTAATGCTGTACACAGACTGATTAACAGATGGACAGACAAACGTATGGCAATGATCACATAGCTCCACGGCATTCCTTGCCGGAGTAAAAACTTGGTTTGGCCATGCTGGGGTTTAACTGCATGTAATTGCATTAGAAATAAACAACATGAAATGCTAATTTTAATATATGAATTGCTGATTGAAAACCTTTTACGTTATCCCGTTTTCACGAAGTTTTACCCTGATACTGCTTTTTAAACTGTAAAAATCTGAAAATCAGGTGATCAGCACAGAAAATGTGCGCAATTACAGCACATCATTATTAGTTCCTTTAGTTCCTTTAGGTGATTCAGTACAATGTTTTCTTTTGAAAACAGCAAATAATCCTGACTGCAACACTCGCTTCACCCCTCTTTCTCCCACTCGCACACCTTTAAAAGCATGGAGAGCTTTTTAAAACAGCATCAGGTGCAAAGTGTTTTCCCTGCATGCAAAAATCACACACACAGAAATGCATGCTGTGGCCAAATGACACACACAACAACACACAGAAACAACCTACCCTCATCCAGGTCCATGAAAACACCTGCAGGTCATAACACACCTCAGTCTGAGAGAGCCTCAATCTCGTCCACACACTATCTGACCTCATTTTACATGTTTAACGATGTTTTTATGCTCCAGTCACATTTTTCCTCACTGTGGGCTCATTTTTCACTGCAATATAAAGTCCTGCATCTCTATGGAAACAGCACAACCATGACTAGAAGTAGAAAGAACCTAAAAATGTCTTTCGTGCAGGATAACAAAATTACAATGAGGTAAATCATAAATAAAAGACCAATCGAAAGTTGAATTTCTTTAGCATTTCTTTGCATTTTTCCAAGTGCACACCAATGCTAGATAAAGTGAGGGCTCCATATGCATTAGAAATTTCACTATTTGCATTTTTACAACCTCGACAAACTAGACATTTTTCCACATTATTCTGCACATCAGCTGTAGAAAGATGTTTCACCATGCTCAATGTATCTTCAACAACTTGCTCTTCTGTTTTTGAGTCATGATGCATTTATTTTATTGATCCAGTATGTTTGATTTTCCTCAGTCTCAAACACAAACACAGCCTGTAGTGCAGCTGAATATTCCCAAAATTTTCAATTTCAATTTCCATTGTTATTCAAATTGGCATAATGCAGTGCTTAATACTTAAAGAAGTTTTAAAAAACAAAAATAGACATCAGATTTGGTTATTTTTCCTGACTGAACTGCACAACACACATGACTAGCTCAAAGACTGTCAGAAAATTGAACATTCAGTGATTTTTTTTTCTGTTTTTATGGCTTCTTCTTCTTCGCAGCTGAGTCAAACATGACTTCCTGGTTGCACTGACAAGTGCAAAATATTTTGCAAAACTGCTTATTTGTGGTAAATTTTTAAACAAGACATAGAGAATAAAGTAATTTTAATAAAATATCAAGATTTTAAGCCTACATTTGATTAATTTTACTAATGAAATTGCACATCTGAAATGCTGGAAAGATAAAATCCAATGATTATTTCTGGTATTTTACAGTTTCTAGCTCTGACAAATGGTGTCATTTTGCCAATTTTTTCTAATCTAAAATGCATTTTAAACCCACTGGCAGGTTTTGGGGTTCAGAGGGTTAAAATCTATCTAAATTAACATGAACATTGACATTTCACTTCTCTACCTGAGTTCATGATGCCTACCTGAGAAAAAGATGGTTCCGAGGCCCAACAGAATCACGGCTCCCAGGATGCACTTGTTCACAGAGAACCCGCTGTCTTCCTCCCGCTGTGGCACCTGAAAGTCTTCATCTTCCTCCTCCTCCTCCTCCTCCTCTCTCCTTCCGACCCTCTCCAGAGCTGCCAGGAGAGACCTTCTCCTCCTCACCTCCGGCTCCCCCTCCTCCCCCGTCTTCTCACCCACCTCTGAATCCGGAGGGGAGTCTGGAAACGGCATGAAAGCGGTCATTTAAATGTATATAAATTGGCAAATAATACATTTACAGGTAAATTCATTACATTTATGGGCACCCCTAGGACATAAACTGTAAATACAGCAAAGCATTGACTCGGACAGTTTTTTATTATTTGAAAAACAAAGTTGTTGCATATTACTGGGCACAAACTTGTTCTGGCACTTCCATTCTCGTGTTAGATAGCACTGCAGCTATCTAAAGCAAACTTCTCAAGGGAGGAAAGACTTGCTTCTTTGTTCGCTCTGCTGTGCATAGCACGCCGGGTAATTTGCTGCATTGCCATTTTCCTTTAATCTGGCTTAAATCTCAAATAAATTCTTCTCTTTTTAAACTTCTGGTCCCCTGAAAGAACACAGTTTAAAGTTTCCCAACTGTTGGCCTCTCAATTTATTACTGAGAAGCAATGGGAATATAGAAACGAGCACTGTAAAACATAAAAACTCGCTGATGCTGAACTCTAGTTACAAAGAAATGCAGAACAGAGCAAAAGGAAACTAATCTTTTGATGCCGTAGTGACACAGAGAGCTGCAGACCAAAAAGCACATACACTGCAAAAAAAGAAAAAAAAGAACTTTAGAGGTCCCTGTGAAGCCAATTTATTTCTGCAGGGTGTCATGCAACTCAAAGTTTTTCCGTCACATCATGCTCCCTGCCTCATACCAACCACAGCCTCTCCAGACAACCTCCTGGCCCAGATACTGAACAAGTCCAGAACCAGCTGGTCCACCAAGTACACTTCAAACACAAATGGCACATGTGGCAGAAAAGAAAGGATACAGGCGTGCTGGTGATGATGATCGTAGCCATGTATACAGTGACAGTTATTAAAGGATTTATAGGAAAAACAACCTGATTAACTCCACATGTTCATACCTGCCTGTTTTCCCAAATCGGTCGACCTCTGGTGCTCCGACTCCTCCCCTTCCAGGTGAAGCTCCTCCCCGTTCAGGTGATGCAGCGTCTCCTCCTGATCGAGCTTCTCTTCGTCCGGTGCAAACTCTGCACTTCCGACGGTCTCGGTGCTCAGCAGCGAGGCTGGAGGCTCGTCGGGGGAGGAGGTGATGCAGGTGTAGGAGTCGGAGGATGAATCGGGGTCGGGGCCGAGCTCCGTCGGGCCCTCAGGCGAGCCCTCCGTCTGGCCGACTTCATGGACGGAGCTGTCAGAAGCCTCCACAGTGGAAGAACTAGGGGCTTCGGTGACAGCGGTTGGCTCAGAGGCCTCGCTTAGCTCTGCTGGTTTTTCTTCTGACACCTGGACAGAAGAATCAGATCACAAAAAAAGGGTTTTACACCGTCAGACTAAGAGGCTTCAGGGCAGCAAATGCAAAACTTCACTCAGAAATGGCCTTATTTTTGAAAGAAAAGCAGTTTTTCTCAATGAATATAACATTAAATGAATGATAAATCCAGTGTAGACATTGTTAATGTGGTAAATGACTATTGTAGCTGGAAACGGCTGATTTTTAATGGAATATCTCCATAGGGGTACAGAGGAACATTTCCAGCAACCATCACTCCTGTGTTCTAATGCTACATTGTGTTAGCTAATGGTGTTGAAAGGCTAATTGATGATTAGAAAACCCTTGTACAGTTATGTTAGCACATGGATAAAAGTGGGAGTTTTCATGAAAAACAAGAAACTGTCTGGATGACCCCAAACTTTAGAACGGTAGTGTACATTTTAGCATTTTTGGTGAAAACAGAAACAATAAAAGCTTTGGCACGTCTTCATAATACGCTTAACATTTAAGTATAAGTGTAGAACAATTATTACAGAAGACATGTTTGTGCATCTTGTTTTATAGGTTCTTTAACCTTCAGAAACCCCTAAAATCCACCATTGGATTAAAAGTCATGTTATATTTAACAAAAACACACCACAACTCCACCATTTATTAGCTAAAAACTGCAAGAAAAAAAGAATTGTCAGATTTTTCAACTTCCTAATGGTCCTTGAGCTGTCTATGACAAGCATTTCTATGTGGAAAATTAGCCAAATCTAAATATAAAATCATGACATTTCACTAAAATCACCTTATTCAACACATCTCATTTAAAAATCCCTTCAAATAAACCGAATACGTCAGTTTTTTTCAATAACACATTCATATCATTTAGATCATTATCAAAATTAAAATATAGATATGTGCAATATCCACAGCTCACAGAAGCTTCAACTTTCTGACAAAGTAAAAATTGTCACAACACACCATTTTAAATGAAGCACTGTAGTGCTTCAAATGCCCTAGCTATAAATCATATTATTAAGATATAATGTAATATGCTGGTTTGATACAGAAAGCAGCAAAAATCTCATTAGTTTGATTCATTTATCTTTTTGTTAGTGGAAAAAAAATTTACCATTTCACTACACTTGTATTACATATCTTGCAAAATAATCACAGAATAATTATTTATGCACATTGTTCATCCCTATTTTGCACCAGATTCTGTTAAAAAAAAAAAAAAAAAAAATCTGCAGTAAATGAGACATCAAGACTGATTTAGCTGTGATTAACAGTCACACTGGCAAAAAATTCAGGGACTATTTGGCTAAAATGACAAACTGAGAGGCAAACAACACATTCTGGATGAATAAAATAAAGTCAGCATGGCTCAGAAACAGTGAACAGAGGAGCAAGCTGTTGAAGATGCATTCAGCATGGTGAAACATCCTTCTACAGGTGATGAGCAGAGTAGAGAGAAAAGGTCTGGAGAGGTTGCAAACATGGAGACAGTTAAATATCTATAGTGTTTACAGTGTCGGTAACACCTGTGCCACTCAAAAACACCCCAAGTGACAAAAATGTGTTAAAAATTGCTTTAAAATTGTCATTTTGAATTAATTTTGTTTAACGTAATTGTGGATGGTTTTCAAGTTATTTTGAATGATTTCAGATGGAGGAAAATCTAACCTACTGGATTAATAAAATAAATGCAGCATGGCATAAAAACAGTGAACAGAGGAGAAAGTTGTTGGAGATATTCATCATGGTGAAACATCTTTCTACTGATGATGAACAGAGCAGAGAGAAAAAGTTTATAGAGGTTGTAAAAACAGAAATATCTAGTGTGTGGAGCCTCAGTTTTATTTTCTAGTAATGGTAACACATCTGAAAAAAAATTTGTACAGGTTCATTTCAAGTTTCTTGAATTTTTGTGAAATAAAAGAAATTCAAGTTTTGTTTTTCCTTTTTAATGCTTTATGACATTTCTCTCTACTTCTTAAAGGTTGTTCTGTTTCCATTGAGGTGCTGGACTTTATAGTGCAGTGAAAAACGACTCCACAGTGAATAATAATTTGACAGAACCAAAAACTGCTCACAGTTCAGAGGGTTCGAGTCAAGCACTGGGCTGGCATTATTTGCAGCCAAGTGCGACTCAAATGAATCACTTTCCAAACACGAGTACCGAGTTCGAAACATCAGAGCTGCGAGGCCGGTCGCTGCAATCAGAATCAAGTATTCCTCTTGAATGTGGTAAAAATAGTTTTATACGCATCATCTGGCAGTTCAGAAATGGGCAACATGGAACAGTTATACAATGAAAAACAGCAGAATGCTTTCACTGGCCAGTCACGGCTACATATTCACATTAAGGTGTGCGACAAATAGAATTATTACACTACAGAACAGGACATCTTACTGTGTCGTCCTGCACGGCGAGTCCTTCTGCAGGTTCTGCAGCGTTCGCAGGCTGGATGTTCTCCCCACAACCTGGATCAGCAGACACAAGAGGGAAGCAGTTCAGTGCAGCAGGTCAACATTTTGCAACTGTGACTCCATGAAACAAAGAAATTCTGACTCATGGCAGCAACACAGTGTGTAGAATGATGAGCAACAGTGATGTGGTCTGTTTATTCTCACTTCTAAACTTATTTTAATGTATGAAAATAGGCAAAAGTAAAAAAAAAATGAGCAGATTTGTGTGTTAGAAGTAGGGTTTTCTTGTTCCCACAAAGCTGTATTTTCTTTTTTGTGCATTTTTTAGCATAAAAATCAACAGCTACATTTCAGTATATTGAGATTAGAATTCTTCACCTTTGTTAGTTCTGCTTTCAGACTTTAGAAAATTGAACCCGCAATGGTTAGTTAGTTTTCAGAGAGATACTGTTCTTATACTAGCACTGTTTTCTTACTACCTGTCGAAATCACTTTAAATCACTATGCCTTGAAATGTGTAAATACTGTATATTGACTTTTAATATTTAGTAATTTCTATAGATTTTAAATTAGAAGTGTTCTTGATAGTATTGTAAAGCAAGGTTTTTTTGAGTATATACTGACGTTTTATTATAATCTGGTTACTAGCCTGATTGCTTTGTCTTTTTGTTTTTTGTTGTTATATGTAAGCTGATGAACAGTTTCTCTCGGGATTAATTAAAATATCTATCTATCTATCTATGGTGCATTCAATTCAAGTGGTATAAAGTCTGATTCACCAACAGAAAATCCTGCAGGAAATGTTGCTATTCAGCCTTAGCAACATCTGCCTACACTGCACAGAAGCACAGGCCTTTTAAACATGCATACTACCCCACATTTTCAGCTAATAACCCTCTGAGCCCATCCAGACTTTGTCATAGGTCCAAAAATGTGTCAGGAGACTAAAAAAAATTGCATTACACTGTGAATTTGGAGTACAAGTCTCTAATGAATGCAGCTTTCGATCTCCTCCTATCTCTGTGCTTGTCTGATTGGGGACTTTAAATATCTCAAACTGCATAAAATAAACTGTGAGGACACCTGCTGTAGTTGTCTGGTTTTCTTCATTCTGCTCAGTCCCCTCTGCCAAAGGCCTCAGGGTTTCAGCAACAGTTTCCTAAAACAAACACAGGAGCAGCAGACAGTCCTGGTTATCAACTATTCCTGGTTCCTTGAATCGCAGGTGGTTTGGGTTACTACAACAGTAAAATCCTGCCTTTACAATAATGCATGAGCAACAAGAAGACATTTTTCTGTGATATGTAGTTTTTCTTTCAATACATTAGTACAGGGGTGTCAAACTCATCTTATTTCAGGGGGAACATACAGCCTAATTTCACCTCAAGTGGGCCGGACCAGTAAAATCACAGCATAATAACCCATAAATAACAGCAACTCCATATTATCCCCCTTTGTTTTTGTCCGGAAAAGTACAATTCTGAAAATGTTCACATTTAAGGAACTATCTTTTTACAAAACATTATGAACAACCTGAAACTTGTTAAGAAAAATACATTCAATTTCAACAACATTATGCCTCAGTTTATCATTTACACATTACAACTGACAGATCACAGAGTGTCTACAAAGGAACACAACATTTAGTTGCAGGTTTGTGGAACCAAAAAAATATAGTACAGTATGTTACTTTACGATCAAAACGACAAAAGTCTGACAAAAACCAACAAAAACAAGACAAAATGTTACAAAAACGAGACATAAAGAGACAAAAAATGGACAAACGACGCAAGCAAGACAAAAAAAAGACACAAAATGACAAAAATGATGCAAAAAACAACTAATAAAGCAAAACACAAATGACAAAAATAAGACAAAAAACACAAGCAAGACAAAAAGGAAACACAAACCAACAAAAACATGAAACAAAATGACAAAAACATGTGACAAATGACAGTCAGACAAAAAACAACAAAAACAAGACAAAATATTCCAAAAACAAGATGCAAAACGACAAAAGAACAATGAGCAAACTAGTATTTTACTTTATGATCAAAACAACTTGTCACAGTCTAGAAATTATTTTAAATTTACAGTTTTACAAATTTACAATTTGCAGTTCATGTCTTCCCAGTAATTTTCCCACGGTCCAGATCTGGCGGGCCGCTTTTGGCCTGCAGGCCGCATGTTTGACACCCCTGCCATTGTACATTTTCCTGACTATATTTACATACTAGTCGTATTTGCAGTGCGAGGCATCTATAGTGTGGTATTAATACCTTTATCTAACAAAGGATGCAATTATTTCCTCTAATCCCTCTCTATCAAGGTAAACAAAGATTTAATCGTAGCTGTAGGTGCAGAAAAGTTACTTTATTTGGCTGTAAAGAGCTTCAATAAGCAGAACAGACACTGAAAATCTGTGTTGCGTTCACTGTCACAGGAGAGAAATAAAGAGTCACTGTTAATTTCATGTTACTGTGTCGTCCTCCGGTGTTCTTCACGTCTTTAACACCTCAGAAACACTGAGCTACATAAAGTAATTGTAACCATAATGACAGTGGTCTCTATTGGTTTATATTTCTGTGTTGACTCTGGGCGCTTTACTATAATGATAACAGATGTCCTATCCTGTTCTCGTTTTGTAGCAGCATCTGCTAAATTAATCCGGTGTTCGGAGACAATTACACCGTTTGCTGTGTTCACCTGTTCATCAAGAAACTCAGCTGTTGCCGAGTTGACTCAGCTGTTGACTCAAGATTTATCAAGACAAATAGAGATGGGAGGACACGCAGGCATTTAACTCGTGAAGTTACACACTGACGGTTGTACATTAGTTGTTTAAAGCAAACTAGCACAAGACAAATGTCAGCGTCTTTGAGCTTTTGGAAAAGCGCTTTATAAATAAATTTATTAAATGTATTTAGGAACCAATAAGTAGAATTTAAATTAGATTTTAATCTTGATTGCTTTCATAATCTGATTTTTGGAACCATTTCTTGATGCCCAACCCTACAGATGACACATAAGTGATCATTTAGACACTAATGCTGGAACACCCTAAGCTAAACAGACCATAAAGACTTTTTATAATCATATCTGAGCATCATTAACCCTCCTGTTCGCTTCACTTACAGGCACCAAAAAAAATACTGTTTCCTTGTCTGAAAAAAATCCAAAAATTCAACAAAGAAATCCCCCAAATTTCTGAAAATTTGCAAAACCTTCAGGAAGAAAATTCCTTAAAAGTTTCCCTTAAAAGTTTTATTTAAAAAAAAAAAAAAAATAAAAATCCTCCAAATTTGGCAAGAAAACTCTTGTAAATATTTTCAAAAAATGAATAAAAATCAGCGAAATTTGCTGGATTTTGGTTGATTTTTTGTGAATGTTCTTAAGAAACATTTTTAACATTTCTTTTTTCCACCAAAAAATGTTCAAAGATTTCCCAAAAATGTTGAAAATATGGACATCAGAAGTTTCACTGTGAAAATATTTTTCTTTTTCCACATTTTAAACTTCAAAACGGGTCAATTTTGACCTGCAGGACAACACGAGGGTTAAAGACTGAACATCATCTTATTTGACATTGTCTACTGCTTAAGTCCCACTAAACAAACCAGTTTGTCTTTCTGAATACCAGTTAAACCAGAAAAAAGAAAAAAAAAAAAAAATCAGGAAAGCCTCGTTACAGAAACCACATTCATATTCAGGTGACCCAATAGAAGATCTACTGGGACAACTGAGAGTTTTCTTATTAAAAATAATAATGCGTTTTCAGTGACGTCATGCATAGAGACTCCACATGTTCTCGTGCTCTTTGCAGAGTGACGATGATGATAATAATAATAATAATAATAATAATAATAATAATAATAATGATACCTCAGAAGAGAGGATGGTCCAGCTGTTGTTAGCACCGCTGCCACCAGACATGGCCCCCTAGAGGCTTTGCCTGTCTCCTGCAACACAAGAACAACATACAGAGCAAATTCAATAAGGAACCAAAAGAGGAAGAGGAAACAATGTGATTTTACACCACAAAATTATCAAATTTTAACTCTCTGAACTCCAGAACCTGCTGGCGGGTTTGAAAGGTATGTTATTTTTTCATAAATTTGCAAAAACTCCGCCATTTATCATCCAGAAACTGTAAAAACCAAAAAGAATCATCAAACTTTCAAATTTCCAACAGCCATTGAACTAATTATGTGTGACATGGAGATTGTTGGGAAAATCTAACCAAATCTGAGCCTAAAAATCATGATATTGCATCAAAATCACTTTATTTCATAAGTGTAATCTAAAAATATATCAAAAATAGACAGTTTGTTGAGGCATAATATTGTTAAAATTGCAATTATAAAACAAAGGGAAAAATGTAATTTGTCTTTATTTATAGGTAATTATGCTCTGATTTTACTGCTCCAGTCCACATAAGATTAAATTGGGCTACATAGAATAGAATAGAATAGAATAGAATAGAATAGAATAGAATAGAATAGAATAGAATGTGCTTTATTGTCATTATAGAGTGTACAATGAGATTGGAGAACTTCTCCTTTTCAATGCAAACACAGCAGAAGGTGCACGATAAAAGTCTTAAAAATCTTAAAGGTAGTGCATACAGTCTCTATTTACAAATAAACAATATAAATGTCACAAACGATAAATATCTTCAAAAATATATGAGAATTGTTCAGAAAAATAATGTACTGCACTGTAAAAAAGTGTTGCACACAAACTAAAATTAGTTTGACACCCCTGATCTATAGCATGTAAACTCATTTCCCCCCTCCGGTATTAGTAAAACCTGTGTTCTGTTTCCATAGAGGTGTGGGAATTTATATGTGACGGGAGCAACTAAAAACACACAGAAAATGGGTTAAAGTTGGGCGAAAAACGTTCTGTTTCAAGGGGAGCAAACAAGATGCCACTAGCTCACAATTACAGCAATGTGTGGCTTTAACAAATTTACATCCTCTGTGTTGTACACATGCACAGGATTTGCATACATGCCTCTGCCATTCAGCCTCACCCATTCTGCCAATAAAGGACCTACTGTAACAAGTTATTAACGTCTTGTGTCGGCGCAGGAAGTCCAATTGTGCCCGAGCATTCAGTTCTTCATTAGTAGTTTGTGTGCGCAGCGGGCCTTTTGGTCACCCTGGCTTTTGACTAGAAGAGGGATGTTTTGGCAGAGACACAGGTAACTAAGGCCAGCACTATTCTGGAGATAGTCCGCTTTAAAGTTCTGGCGAAAACACACAAATTAAAACTGTATATAAGACATTCTCTCCCATAGTGTATATGTCTAGTGAAGGTTTTCTGACCTACAAGTGTCAGGTATTACCTTTCTGTGAAGCTTTTCCTTTCAAGCAGTAATGCATAAGTGATTATGTGTAGTCCGGCTTTGTTCTATAAACGCACTCAAGTTAATACCACATTGTCTGGGTAATGACACACTTCACTCCCCAAATTCAATTCTCTCCCAGCTCCGGCAATTTAGGTCTTCTAATCGAGTGCCTCCCAAGAGGAGTCTACTGAATCTAGCCTGGGGCCCGAGGAGCATTGTGGAGCATATAGTGGAATGGGTTTAAATAGATGCCGGCTAAATATAGCCACCATGAGATTGACTGGAGAAGAAGAAGATGGCCATGGGGAACACAACAGAGGCGGCGATGTGTTCTAAGGACAGTTTTAAAAGGATTGCTCTGCATGCACCACAAACCCGGCGGCTTTCAGCAAAGAGAGAGAGAGAAATAAATCAGCTTTACTGGGTTTTATTTGCTCATGTTTAAGAGCAACACCTAATTTAACCTGTGATTCTCAAGCTCTGCATATTAGATCCTTCAGTGTTTAAAGGTGCATTAATGGCTTTATTCTTGGGGTAAACTAATGGGAGCATCTTGTCTCTGCAAGAGGGAAAAAAAGTGACCAAAAAAGGTCAAGAGAACAAACTGCAAGGCATTCCAGTGTTGGTAGAAGAGCTCACACAGCATCTGAAACAGGACTCTGTTATTATCATGCACAGAGGTTAGCTTGGACTGGAGGAGCCTGTGGGAAGGAAATGTCATGTGGCGATGGATTAAAATACACGTTAACACCGGGGAAAACTCACAAATATCACTTCAGTACTCACTTTGAAAACCAAACTTGGTGAAAAACGACTAAATGTGACACGAAAACTGCTAACGTTAGCTTAAAAACACACTTTTCCCACTTTAGCCGAGCAACCAGGAAAACGTGAAGCGACGCAGGCGACGCAGTAAAACGACAACAAACAGGACAAAAGACATTATTTTCAATCTAAAAAACTACTTTTTGAACGACAAACTGAGCTTATCTTACCGTGCTCGGTCACTTTTCTTTAGCGTGTCCCAGATACAGCTGCCACTTCTCACTGAGTCTCCACATCCAACTTGAGAAACTCGCCTCCTGAACTTCTTGAGCCACACGCCTCTTGTCCAATCACAGGCCGCCTCAGCTCAAGTCCCGCCCCTCGTCACAAGAATCCACCAATAGCAGCCCGGCGTCACTTTCACTCATTTCAGAAGTTGATTGACACACACAGGTGGAGGATAGCATGTAAAACATACATGTAACATACATGTTAAGCCTCAAATTATTCAGAATTATACTGACTTTAGATTTAGAGTAAATCATTATGTGATAACTGTGCAAATGAATAAACAATAATGGAAAGTAAATGGCCTAAACAAGTGACAAAAGACAATTTTCGAGATGTTAATGACAAATTTCAACTGTATTTATGCCATTTTTTGTCAAGTAATCAGTGTTAAAGTCAGTAGTTCTAGCGTCCAACAGCCTTTCGGCAGGTGTCCGCTGGGATTTTGTTCATCTCCAACTCTTTGAGGCCCAACATTATTAACCTCCCATACCAAATTTTGTTCTTTTATGATATAAACAAGGGCCAAAGACAGTAAAACATTGTGTTAGATTGTGTTAATGATGCATTTTTAACTATTTTTCACCGACATCAAAAATAGTCTCAGTAGTTCTAGTGTCTAACAGTATTCCTGCAAGTCTCCACTGGGATTTAGTTCCTCCAAGTGTCCATCTCCAGATCTTTGAAGGCTTCCTCTCCATCACTCTGCTCTTCAGTTCCTCCACAGATTCTGGATGGATTCAGGTCTGGACCAATGTTCCCTCTAATTTTTCATGGGTCTGAGCAAACACACAAACTCCCTGAGCGTCCCTTGGACCACTGTGAGCAACATCAGACGTGTGCACTGTGATCACACCAGCATCACATCCATTCAAGTTACATGGTTCATTAAAAGAATCAAATTACAGCATTTACATTTCTGTTAAAACACTTTGTCAACAGGAGCCAGTTGAAGGCTGCAGTGATTTTAGTGACACTACAATGTATAAGAGTGAAGTTATTGAATATTTGTCTCTCTTTACTGTTGCAGTGGTTTTGCAAATTGCAGACGGACCCTGTTCACTCCATAGACACCAATGTTATTCCTGTAGCTTGAAAGACAGCTACTTTTGATAAAACTGGGCTTGTAGCACATTGTCTACCTTGCAACAATGGGAAAGAGGCACCGTTTATGTTTTGACAACCTATATCTAATGAGTTATTGATGCTGGAAGTCCGAATCTGTGAATATCTTTCCAACTTTACTGAACTTGGGGCCACTACCACCTAAGGAGTGATATATTTAATTTTGAAAAAAGCATTTAGCCATACTTAAAGCTTTAAGTGCTTTATTAACACAGAACTAAAAATTTTGTATTGTTTTATTATCACAGGTTCTGTCTGAAAAGAGGTGGCATCATTTTAAACAGTGAAATCAAACTAATAAAATGTAATGACCAACCAGTGAGCAATACTGGATTCTGCAAAAACACAAACAACTTTTTTAAAAATCTAAATCTTATCTTAACACAGTTAATGTATTAACTTATTTTTGTGTGTATGCATGTATTTATTGATTTATTTAGTACTGTTAACATATCAGGGTTCTGAGTGAGTTTTTCTTAAGATAGACAAAGGCCATTTATTGATTACATATAGGCTGTTAAATGTTTATTAAAAACTAAAAAGCATTTAAAAAAAAACAACTTAGGCATTTATTGAGTCACTAAAATACTGTAGAGTACAGACCACATCAGCATGATTATAAGCATCCTCTGGTAAATGAACAACCAGATACTGATGTCTCTCACCATATGGACTTCAGGAGATGATTAGATGATGATAAACTGTGACCTACTGGTTGGGTTCTCTCTGTTCTCATGTTTCTTACATGTTTGTCCCCTGACAGCCGGGTCCTAATGTTTTTTGAGCAACACACCATACTATGACGTTTTTACAATGATGGTTCTACTATGGAACCAGTTTGACATGTTCAGGTGTTCTTTGTGTGAAAACTCAGAGATTTCAGGTATCAGAAGGTGGTTTTCAACTTTCTTTGTTAACTTTCTGCTTCAACTTTAAACTAAATTTCCTTCACTAAGCCCAGCCCTCTGGATTTCCAGTAAGCTGTGTTCCTATTGGCTGTCCAGGTGGCTGCTTGGTGTTATCAGGAACACCTGAGCAGCTCAGTGTCTTCCTGCTTTATTTAGCTGCAGACAAACATTTCCTCTGTTTCTCTTCACCACTGAACCGGGTTTGGCTCCATTGCTTTAGCTTGTTCTTTAGGCGTTGGCTTGCAGCTTCCAGCAGTAAAATCATCTTTAATGTGTTTCTTGGTGTGTTTTAGGGCTTTGTACTGGATAGTTGTCTTGGTAAATGTGGTTCTTTAGCCACAGTTAGCACATGGTGCTAATGTGTGCAGTGATTAGTGGATTTGGTGCAGCTGAGTTGTGTCTTTATCTTGGCTGTAGTGAGTCTTTAGAGGTTTTTGGTCAGACACATTCTGTATTCTTGTTTGTGAACCAGCGTTGGTTGTCCAGAAGGTAAGAGTTCCTGTCCTGATTCTCTGTTCTCAGAGGTTCTCTGGTAGGCTGCAGGAGACTTTAGCGTTTGGGTTGTACTAGTTTGGTTTTTGTATGGTTTCATTTGGACGACTATCTTGAGGCTCCTCCATGTGGTTTAGTGAGGTTTTCTGGAACAGTTCTACAAAGCAACCTGCAGCAGAAGAGACTTTGAGAGTTTTTAGGAAGTTCTGGAGACCAGACTTTAGAGCAGCAGAAACATTTGTCAGCAGTTTGAGCAGGAGAAGGTGAGCTTCAGAGTAGAAATGAGACAGAAACCTTCTTGACCCGTGTGGTGAGGTCCTGTACCAAGAGTTTGAGCAGGTTGTGAAGAGTCTGTAGTTCTTTGGTCTGAAAGCACAAGAAGAGTCGACTCATTAAAGGAGAAAACAGGAGATATTGTTGGTTCTTCTGTCGCTCTGCAGTTTCCTTAGACTGAATATCAAGTTTATATTTTAAATGATTTCCCATGTGAGCCCAAGAAGACTTCAATAAACTCCCTCCATCCCCTGGACACAACATATTTTATTACCATGTCAAATCTTTTTTTTTTTTTAAATGTTTTTGAGTTTTAATCATAGTTTTAGCATAGTTTTTTTTCTCTTTGCTTGTTTAGTTTTGTCATCTGTGTGAAAGGTGCTAAACAAATAAAGTTGAATTGATAAACTGAATAATTGACTAACTCATGATTGTGACAACAGAAGTATTTTCATTGTGATTTAAGGGGTTTGTTTAATTTTTAAGGTTGGGGTTAAAATCTTGACAGAAAAAAAGATAAAAGAAATAAACTACATTAAAAAACAAGCAATTAAATCAAAGGAAAAAAAATAATACAATAAAACTTTGAAAAAGGTTTATTATTAAAAAATACTTTTTGAATGTTTAATTATCGAAAATATTTTATCTGTAATTTTTAATATTTGTATTTGAAAAATTTTGTTGAATTTCATAATTACATGTATCTTGTTTAATTATCTAATTCATTATTTTGTCTGTTTAATATAGTTAAACATTAAATACAATTAAATGCTATTAAACAGAGAAAATATTGAATTAGATAATTAAACAAGATACAATATATGTAACTATGAAATTGAACAGAATTTTTCAAATACAAATATTCAAAATTACAGATAAAATATTTTCGATAAACATTCAAAAAATACAATTAAACAAGAAGAATATTAAACATTTAAAAAAATATAAAACATTTAATTAGATTATTAAACCGTTAAAAAGACAAAACATTTAATTAAAAAATTAAATGTTTAATTAGAAAATTACATCTTAAAGACAATAAAACTTCAAATAGGAATTAAACAGAAAATACAATGAAGCATTTAAAAAGAAAATTAAACATTGAACGGTGGTAAAACATTTAAAAAGAAAAACCTTTAAGATTTAATCGAAAAATTAAATAGTGGGAAAGAAAAAAAACATTCAAACAAGCCGATAAAACATTTGAAAAAACTATTAAACATTAAAAAGACAAAACATTTGGAAATCAAATCAGACATTAGAAAAGAATAAAAGGTGAGAAAAGAGCAAAACTAAACATTTAAGAAGAATCAAACTAAAGACAAAACATTTGAAAAGACACCAGTTAGACTTTAGAAGATCAAATTAAACAGAAGAGACAATAAAACAATCAAAAAGAGCAAAAACTGATAAAGATCTTAAAGTGTTTTCTAGTCTGAAATGAAAACATCAAGTTGTTTCTTCAAACATTTCCTCTTTCTATGTTCTTGGTTTGATTGTGGACAGATTTACTAAGTGCTCATTTCAGAAAACTGCTTTCCAGATAAAGTCTACTAGTAGTTGAAGGCATCGATCAAACTAATGTTACCTTCTGATCTCCACAAACTTTACTGTTCAGTGAAGAGAATCAAAGTTTGTTGAGGATTTCTAAAAAACCCACAGGTGAAGGTCTGAGAAGAACTCAGATAGATGATCTAAATGTGAAATCAAGACTCATGGTCACAAGTTTTAAGGCTTCTGTTCACCAGAAAGTTCAAACTAACAGAGAAGTACTGAGAAACTTTTAAAACTTCAGTCCTCAGACTGTCTGAAGGTTCAAACTAACAGAGAATTACTCAGGAACTTAGAAGATATCAGTCCTTGGACTGTCTGAAGGTTCAATCTAACAGAGAACTACTGTGGGACTTAGAAAATTTCAGCCCTCAGACTGTGTGAAAGCTCAGGTCCTGAGGACTCGGGAGGTGTGGAGGCTTTGGAAAGTCTTGGAACTGAGGGTTCCACCCTCCAGCACAAAGGCTGAAGTCCAACCTCCTGAGAAAAACGGTCGAGTCGAGACTCGAGTTAAAAAAAAACTCGAACACGACAAAAAATAGATGATAAATGCGCAAAAAAAAGAAGAATTAGTATCTGAGCGAATAGCTCAGGGGGATAAGAAGAAGGACTACCAAGCGGTAGGTCGCAGGTTCAAGACCCGCCACTGGCAGTTTTCTTTCTTTGTCTTTGTCAGGATTTTCAAAAAATTTAAGAAGGGTCTGGTCTTGAACCAGCGACCTGCAGCTCCATAGACAAATCCTTAACTCACTGAGCTACAGATCAGTTGAAAAAACATAATTTCGTCGTCCCTTTGTCATCGTAGTTTCTGTGTGACCACGTGGGTGGAGCCAAGGCGGAGTCTGGGTGGAGTCAGGGCGGAGAGTAGGCGGGGAGGTGGGTGGCGGCCTCCCCCCTCTACTCCCCCACCGCCCACCACACCTTGCCCCGCCCGACGAGTTCTTCGAGTCTCCACGGGTTTTCCCCAGTTTCTGGAGTTTCCACCAGGTCGGAGGCAGAACAAGTTGTCATGAAGAGGTGTTGAAGTCGGCCAGGATGGACTGACTTTTTACAGCGACTAGAAGGAAGACCACTAGAAGAGCAGGTCTTTAACCACCATCCATAAAATCCATGGATTCGGCTCCAGAGAAATGAAGGGAGGTCAACTTTTATCAACCTCCATCCAGATGTTCAACTTGATATCTTCACTTTGACATTTTTAGCACCACAAACCTTTAGTATCACACTTTATTATCATTTATTAGGACTTTAATGGAATCCACCAGCAGATTTAGTTTTTGTTGACAAACTTTATTCTTGTCATCGTGGGACTGCAGTATTTAAAACTCTTCCTTCTATTTGGCCTCATGTTTATTAATTTTAGTGGAGAAAGTTATTTTAGTTGTCGATTAGTCTCTTAAAAACCAAATAATAAATTGAATTAGTCAAGAGGTTTAAATTTCTTACGTTGTCATATTTTAAATATGACAAAAAATATAAAAATAAAGTGTCTTGAGACAATTTGACCTGTAATTGGCATTATATAAATAAAATTGAATTCAAATTGTATGTATCTTGTACTGTTGGAGTAAATCAGCCATATATGTTAGAAAACACATTTTCTTTGTCCATTAATCTGTTGATTGTTTTCTCCAGTAATTCATTTCTTGTTTTGGTTTATAAAATGTCAAACCCAAATATATTCAGTTTACTGTCATAAAAACCAAAAAGATTTACATTCATGATGCAGGAATCAGGCAGTTTTTCAATTTTTATCTTAGTTTAGTCAGAAAGATAGTTGATAATGTGTGAATTGTTGCAGCTTGTGAGCCGTAAAAGGTTTTAATCTTTGGGGCCGAGTGTCAGAAAACATTTAGAAACCAACAATAACAAAACACTCAACAAAGATTTGAACATCATTAAAGGGAAATCCAACTTTTGCATGACAATGTCAAATTGAAGGACATTTATTTCCAACGTAAATGTGTGATATTCATCCTCTGGAGCTTTCTCTTCACATCGTCTTCCACCTGGACTGGTTTGGTCGGGAGCATGTGCAACAAACATTTGAAAAACTGCACTTTAACATCAATGAATGACACTGAAGTTTAATCTCTACATAAATGAGACTGAGTCTGGATGTGCTGCTCTGTCATTAACTCCTAAGTTTAGGGAAAGTTCAAACAAAAGAGGACAGTTCAGATAAGAATTGAGAATGAGCTTATTTTGAACAAACATCTCAGACTTTCTGAGCTTCAGCACCTCTAGCAAGATATTTTAACAACAAGCAACTCAAGAGATCCAGAAGTTGGAGAGAGTTAGCTTTAGCTGAGCCAAAGAACATGTGGGATGCTAACCTAGCAAACATTTCAGACTTTTCTCTGTGAATTCTGAGAAATAATTTACTATTTAATGACAGAGCTACACATCTTAACTCAGTCTCATTAAAACAGACTCTAATTCAGTGTCATCCATCCATGTTAAAGTGCAGTTACCCAAAATGTTTGCTGCATGTGCTCCAACAAAACCTGTCCAGGTAGAAGGCCACTTTGACAAACAGGAAGTGGAAGATTCCAAGCAGATTTATAGAAGGGGGAACCAGACTGTACTAAGTGTGGTCGAGTATAGAGGGGTGTTTTGTGGGTTTTTAAGGCTGATAATGATTATTAGTGAGACATTTGGAGTAGATATTCATTTGCAGTAAATGAAAGTATTTAAAATCTTGGAGTTAAACTTAGAAGAACACAAACTCTAAAAGAAAACTTTGTTGATACGTTTTTGTTTTGTTTACAGATGTTAAGTTAAAGGAGTTTTATTCATGACGTATAACCAATCAAATCACTCCAGAAGACAGAGCGACCACAGGTAGATAAAGGTTCAGAGCCAAAGTAGCGCCATTTTTAAATGTATTTATTACTGTAAATCAGTAAAAAATAAAATACTGATAATCAGTAAATCAGTCAGCCCACAATTACTACAATTCTACAATGTATGTCTCTTTCCTTTGACTTGTTATTTGTACAATATACGATGTATATGATGGCGTTTTTTCATACCAAAGGCTATACTATGATGTTTTCTAAGAGACATACGATGCTACTCTGGTTGTTCTGGCTGCTGCACTCCTCCTCTGTTGTTTTCTGGATTGTACTCAGCTGCATGCCTTCATCCACCAGGCCTCCGTTGACTCGTCCCGCCTGCCGTCTCTGGAGCTGAAGCTGGATTGGAACAGACCAAAGTACAGTCCAATCACGATGCCAGCTGCCTCTCAAAAGGCTCCTTCATCTGGCAGGTGGCAGCACTTCTTCTGAGAGGAAGCAGAGCTGGTCCAGCAGAACTTTGGAGATGTATTCCAGTGGTTGGTGGATGTGTGGGGAGATAGAGAGGGACCTTTGAATTGTTCAGAAAGGAAAACAGGGAACCCATTGGTAGTTTTAGTTTAGGATGCTACTGCGGTGTGTTTTTGGGTTTTAAGAGGTGAACAGGAAGAGTTTTTTTTCGTATTGATTATCTTTTACTTTGTTCCTGGTTGGAATGCCCATCAATGTCAATGTGAAGTTCACTTTTAGTTCTGTTTATTTATTTTTATTTTACTAACACCCATTTGTTTTTAACCCCCTCACATGTTGTGTTGTTATAAACTGACTCTTTCAAATAAATTCTCGTCTAACCCTCTGGAAACCAGTGTTTGGACTGTTTTTGTGTTGCTCCTCACCTACTGACAGCTGTGGACTAAAGGCTATACTGTGACGTTTTTAGAGCGACATGCTATACTATGATGTTTGTTGGGCGACACGCTATACTATAGGCTTTTTTAATTGACATATTACTGTGACTTTTTTTTTGTTTTAGTGTTTTTTGTTTTTTTTAGCAACATATAAGAATTCGAACAGTTTTAAAAGTTACTATACTTTTACTTGTGCAATGAAATTATTATTCTATGGCATTGTTTAGATGACATATTATACTCTGATGTTTTCTTCAGTTACATACTATTTTGACAATATACTGCACTATGACATTTTTTGAACCACATATCATACATGACAATTTTAGGCAACATCCTATCATTTTGCGCTTTTTGAACCACATAATAATCTATGTTTTGGGTTTTTTTCTTGCCAACATGCTGTACTATGAACTACAGGCCATACTATGTTATTCTTGAGTAAAGCATACTATACTTTGACATTTTCTGAACTACATCCTATACTATGGCGTTATACACAGAGTGCTTTGGTTACATGTTGATTTATAATCTAGATTTTTTTTCTGTTTTGTTTTTTGACAGGATTACCACAGACCTGACTGTGAACACTGTTGACACCCACCTCAGGGAGACGCTGCCTAAGATCTCAAGGCTGCTTGGTCGTGGTCTTTCTGGCACGTACTCTTCCAAGATGAGCTGGGAAGTTTAACACTGATGGAATGACACCAGGTCTAAGCCGACAAACTTCCAATTCCTCCTCAACCCATAGTCTCTGGGAAACCTACATGGAGTAAGAAAAGTAGACAGAGAAGTAATTAAGTCTGTACACAACATATTAAAAAAGAAATCATGCTAATAAATTAAGTACAAAGAACCGAATTCGCCAATATACTGGAGACCAGAGCTATTTAATTTGATAAGTATAACCTTGTTTAGTAACATTTCAATTATTTGAGAGCAGTCCTAAAGAACTGCCTGTAATCCCAATCATAAAATGGGTTTGGAGGAAGAACATAGATGGTAATCTGGATATACATGAGTTAGGCTTTATAACTACTATTGGTAGTATTGGTGGTAGTAATAGCAATGTGACTACTACTAGTACTAGTGGTGGTAGTAAACTACTGCTGCTGATACTGGGACTGCTACTACAACTTGTAATACTATTACAAATGCTGATACTACTTCTACGACTCTAACAGCTGTTTATACTACTACTGCTGCTTGTACTTTTAGTATTACTACTACTGCTTGTACAACTATACTACAGCTACTATTAATCGTCTGGTACTTGGTTGTCAAGCTGCTAGCTCGCCTTAGCGTTTTGCTAGTGGCTAACTAGTTAGCTCTCATAGCTGGAAGCTCTCAACAAGATTTCATAATGAAAAAAGAGCCAAAAACTATTCTTACCTATGAAAAGTCATTCCAAGTTTCCTTGTCTCAATCGTACGACGTAGTGTGTAACTGTATGCAGCACAGTGAGCCGGCATACTTCTTGTTTCCGTTTTCACGCCGTCTACATCAACGGAATGCACTGAAACTTTGCCCCCACTAGCTTAGCCTCGCTGTAGCCGCAGCTCAAAGGGGCGTGTCCTATCGACTCATTCATATCTTTGACAACAATGGTGGCTGCACATAAGGACGCCTGACGATTAGCTGCATAAATACCATTATATACAGTCTATGGTAAATACGTATGTGAATCACATCATTGGCTGCAGCAGCCAGTCACTGAGTCACACTGAAAAATAGCACAGAATGAATTGTTACGTGTTTATTTACAATTTAGGTTGGATTTTTTTTTTTTGTGCACAGCAGATTTTCTGTGCGCGGAGACCGTGTCAGCAGTGCGCAATTGCGCACGCGCGCAGCTTAGAGGGAACAGTGGTCTGGACTCTGGCTGGGACGCTCCAACATCTTCTCATTGTTTTCTCTTCACCATTTCTTCACCACGTCGGCTCCATGTTTCACATCATTGTCTTGTTGGAAGCTCCAATGCTGCCCAAGGAGCAGTTTTTCTGCAGACTGCCTGATGTTCTCCTCCACAATCTCCATGTTTCCTCTTTTCTCATGATGCCGTTTCCTTCAGACATGACTTGTAACTGAGCAGTAAGTGAGTAGAGAAGTGCTGCAGGTCCAGCTGAGCTTTAGTGTGTCTGTCTTGGAGAAGTGGAGTCCTCCTTGGTCTGATCCATGGAGACCAGCCTTGTTCTTGGTCTGATGGAGTGTCTGATGGACATGTTGCTACCAGAACTGCTCACATTCATCAGGATGCTCTTGGTGCTGATCCTTGGATTCTTCTTGTCCTCTACCATTCTTCCAGTGCAGGGCTCACATCTGTCTTCCTAGCAGCCCTTTGACATGTTTCACAGTGTGGAACTCCTTGGACTTATTCACCAGGCTTCAAACTGTGGACACTGGACCTTGAAAACACTCTGATATGACTTTATAGACTTTAAACGCCTTGTGAGCAGCAACAATGTGAAACTGGAAGTTCTCACTGAGATCTTTGGTTTCATGGTCATGACTTGGAACTGACTGTGGAAGTTTATAGTGAATTAGAACGCTCTAGAACATGGTAGGAATTACCAGGAACATTTTAAATGAGATAAAAGCTGCATTTTCCCAAACACTGGCAACAATTTCAAGAAGTATAACTATTTCTAGACATTTCTCTCATTGGCACAAGATAGTTTCCATGTATGCTGATGACATATTTCCACACACTGATGAAAAACTTTCTTTAGCTCCCTAGTTCTCTGCATATTATGGAGACATTTGCAGAATTAATACATTTTTCAAGCATAAAAGTCACCACTGCACAGTGCTTGAACATTTGAAATCACATAGAAGCTGCATGTTGTCACAAATTGGAAACAACTTCAAGAAATATAAATCATTTTTACCATGTATTTTTAATATTTTTAGTGTGGAACTCCTTCGACTTTCTACATTTTCTCAGAAATTGTCAACAATTTCAAGGGTATGAATATTTTTGGTTGTTGAATTTTTTTTGAAACTTTAAAAAACAAAACATGAAAAATTGAGAACATTTTTAATTAACATCTCCAACACCATTTATTGCCATCTGCTGTTTATGCCATTTCTAGCCAGAAGAATTCTATTATTCACTGAATTATATTATTCTATGAATAATTTTGGGCTTAACTGTAATCAGAAACTGGAGCATCATCAAGAAATGCTACTTTTCAAGCTTTGATTAATTAAATGAAGTCCTGTTATTGGCATGTTTAAATCCACAGTACATGTTTTGACGCCTAAGCTTTAGTCATTTTTCTCGTTGTACAGTACATTTTAGATATCAAATAATGAACAAAAATCCATTTGTCTACTCATTTAATGCCTTTATTCACTGCCACATTAAGTTGTGTTGTACAGTGAACATCAGAGGCGCCAAGTTCCTGGAAATCTCAGCTCATCAGGGTCGAATTCAGAAAACCCACAATGGACATCTGTTGCATCTTCAAATGAGCATCCTAAAGACATTGAAAAACAAACATTTTAACACATTCAGTAATTTAATAATTTAGTAAACACATCCCCTATCATTAAAAACATTGATTTGAACTAAATTATTGCATAAATTACATTTAAAACAAGACTTGCCGATGCTCCGTCTGCAACGCTGTTCAAACACTTCATGTCTGATGAGATTTTAAAAAAAAATCTGGTTGGAATTACCATGGAAATACCAAAGCTTTCCCACTTGATCTACTCTCAGAGTGTCAGTCCAGGATCTCCTTAATACACCAGCAGCAGAGGAGGAAGTAGAGGCACTCCTTAATGGACTGGATGAACCCGTAGGCAAAGTTTCCTCCCAGTAGGTTCTTGCCTCGTCCCAGCCCCATGGTCATGTCCCTGAGGTGCTGCCCCAGGGACGAGGAGGGCATGGCCTGGGGGAGAGGTCGCTGGGGGTGCATGGCCTCGGCTGGAGAACCACCAGACGTGGATGTGGAGGAAGTGGAAGGCGAGGCGTAACAAATAGGATCCGACTCGTGCAGCAGCTGAGGTCCGCTTCCTGCTCACCTCTACTTATAACCTCCACTCGCATCCGGCATTTTCTCAACTCTTCGCCGACCGATTAAAACACCCTGTTTACCCCCCGGCTGTGTTTTATTTATGCTGCCACCCCCCCGACACTCGTACACAGTGACTCTGCTGGGGCTGTAATAATCCCTGAATAAGCCTCCCGCTGTAAACAGGAGAGTTCCAGCAGCTCCATCCCAGTCTTTGTTCAGGACAGTATGTCACAGGGCTTCCAGCAGCTTGGGCTTTGTTGTTTCACTCTGCATTAAAGTTTACCGTAACAGTTGAATGAAAGGATCTAAAAGCATGTCAGACAAGGTAATAAACGCACAATTTACACTCGAGTATTCTGTGATTTATCTCCAATGCATTTCCCCCCCTATTGCTCTTAATTCTAGAGCTCCACAGGTCTGTTTTTCTGCTTTCCTGGTGTTTCACCCGTTAATCCTCACCCCGACCAGGTGAGGTCGATGTCTGCCCTCCCTGAGCCTGGTTCTGCTGGAGGGTAAAGGTGAGTTTTTTTCTCCACTGTTGCCAATATGCTGCTTACAGGGAATCTTTGGATTATTAGGGTTTTTTTCCTTGTGTAATATAGTGGTGGATTAAGCTTAATTTTTTAATTTACTTTTTAGTTTATACTGACCTTTATTTTTCTTCATTTTATTTTTATTACTGTAGGGGATTAACATAAAATTTTAGTCTGTTTAATCTGCATTTTAAATTATATTTTGGGTTCCAGACCTTAACATTTATATTGCTCAGGTAAATTTACAAAAATAACAATATTACAGTGTCTTAATCTTAATATTTGTATTATTCATAATAAATACAATTGTATTGTCTTAATCTCAGTATTTAAATTAATTGATTACATTTGTATTATATGTAATGTTATGTGGTCTTAACCTTAATATTTGATTCATTTAAAATAATTATACTATATACATTTGCAGTTTATATAATATTATTGGTTCTTAACTTCAGTTTTCAAATTAGTCATGTCAATTTTATTATTATGTTTTTATGCTTAACTTTAGTATTTAAATTAGTAAGTTAAATTTGCAAAAATAATGATACTCAGTAATACTGTAGGATTTTAACATTACTGTATGTAAATTAATCAGGTAAATTTGTGCAATAAATAATATTTTAGGGCATTATAATTTATATTTAATAGTAAATTTGTATTTTTAAAATAATATTATAGGCTTAATATTTAAATTAATTAGTTAAATTTGTACTATATGTAGTGTTCTGTGGTCTTAACCCTAATAAGCGAAGAAAACAAATAAATGTACATAATAAACTGAAACTTAACATTTAATTGTAAATTTGCTTTTAATATAATATTATTGGGTCTTGACCTCAGTTCTTAAATGACACGTACATTTTTTTATGCTCAACTTTAGCAATTAAATTAGTAAGTTGAATTTACATAATTATTAATACTCAGTAATATCGTAGCATCTTAACATCTTTTTGTAAATTAATCAGGTAAATTTGTGTAATTTATTTTTTATTTACATAATATTGTAGGATCCTAACCTTTATTTTTTTAATTAGTCAGGTACATTCACATTATGAATAATATTGTCATGCTTTAATTGAAAAAACGAAATTTTTTCATAATTAATCATATTTAATAAGTAAGTACCAGTATAAGTAGTTTCTTAAATGCAATATTTAAATTCGTCAATGTTTTATTATAAATGTCAAATTTGTAATTAATATTGTCAGGTTTTAACCAGAATATTTGCATTATTTATCACTTTTGCATCATTATTTAATACTATTAAATAATTATGGTAATTATGCTATTAAATAATTTTAATACTATGTGTATCTTAATGTAATATTAAAAGTCCAATAAATTTACATAATAAATCATATTGTCGGTCATTGCCTAAATATTTAATTTAATCAGGAAAATGTGTATTTTTAATAATATTCTAGAGTCTTAGCTGCAATATTTAAATTAAGCAGGTAAATTTACATAAAAATAATGTCAGGTCTTAACCTAAATATTTAATTTAGTCAAGTATATTTATATTTTAGGGCCTTAAACTAAACTTTTCAAAATAGTAAATTTGTATTTTAGATATTATAGTGGGGAGTTAAGCTTACTATTTAAATTGTTCAGTTAAACTTTCAAAATAAAATATGCTGAAGGGTTGTTTTTCTCTGCTGGAAATTATTTTGGCTCCATGTCTGTTGTTTAAAATGTGACTTGATGACAACAAAATCCAAACCCACAAAGAGAGATGAATGATATATGTATTTATATATGCAATCTATATTTTCAGATATAGGTGTAAACAGACATATTTTCCTAAAAACAAAACAAAAAAACAACAACAACATCAACAACAACAACAAAAAAGTATTAAAACAGAACCATATAAAGTAAAAATCAATAATCTGTGCACGCTATTCGAAAGTAACCTTTGGCTTTCAACAACAAAAAAAGAAAAATGAAAAAGTACAACAGCATCAATCAACAACTATCACCATCACCAACAACAAACAACACAGATTTCTGGGTTTTTTTGTTTGTTTTTCATGCAACAAAAGGCAACTGTGATGAACAATGATAACACAGGACCAGTTCACTGATAAAACACAGGGTTTGTTCCAGCACACGGTTTCCCTATGTGACCTACAAACGCGTGAACAGCGCGACCCAGCTGTCGCTCTGGTATGTGTGTGTGTGTGTGTGTGTGTGTGTGTGTGTGTGTGTGTGTGTTCCATTTCATGCTCCATGGCGGTTAAGGTTTAGGCTGTCGATCCCTTCTCAGACTTTTTGTGTGTGTGTGTGTGTGTGTGTGTTTCAGCTGGCGTTACCGTCGCTTGCTGTGGCGTCTGGCTCTGTGTTACCCATCAAATAAGTCATTAAATACACAGAAAAAGAAAAGAATCAAGCTCCAAATGATTAAAAAAAATCTGATGTTATTTACAGATGATCAGGAAATACCCTCACCCCTTCCCCGACGGTGACATCAAGTATCTGTGACTAGAAGCTGAATGCAAGAATGTGCATCAGAGCAGATTGCCATCACTGGATCTGTGTGTGTTTCTGTCCGAGTGCCGTTTTTGCAGAGTCTTTGCTGAAACTGAGAGAGAGACCTGTGTTGAGATTGTTTTTTTTTTCCGTAGAATTAAGTACATAAGGTGACTGCATTGAAGTGACGTGACTGCATTGAAGGAAACAAGGCACGATTAAAAAGATATATAAAAAACAACACCATGAGCCGTGGGAGAGCGTGAACATCTCCCTCCAGGTTTTCCCTCCAGAGTTTGTGGAGAAAGAATTAAAACGACAAAAACAGCACAATCGAGGAGCAACATTTCGTCTCTCAGTCGTTTACACCCGAGCCGCTTCGTCTCATACAAAAAAGATCGATTCCCTCAAGTGATTCAGAGCAAAAAAACATCACAATACACAGAAACGACACAACCAGCTACTATGACAGAGTTTGCATTATTTTTTGCCGAGGGAAATTCATTGCTTTCGAACCGTTCAACTCTTCTCATCGGCCGTCGTTTAAAAGGGGTTTAATCCATTTGAAATCAACCAAATCTGAGAAAAAGTCCTACCTGACCTCCTCAGAATTAGATAATTCTTTATCTGCAGTAAGTTTGGTATATTTACTAAAGCCATGCAGAGTTTTACTTTCATACTGTCAATATTTTCAGTTATACGTCCAAATTTATCATTTTTACTGGACTTTTTCCATCATTTCTGAGCCTCAGAATTCCATCAGTACAGCAGACAGAAATATGACATTTTCAAGACTGAAAAACACATTTCAGTTCTTTTAAAAACTGCAACCAAATCAATTTTACCTCCACTCCACCTGTCACAATCTAAAGGCAAAATCTCATTTTTGTGCACCATGGTTTCCATCACCAACTTTTAGCATCAATATTATTGGATATGTCATAGTTTCAGCAAAATTGCACTAATTTAATTCTAAAACAGTCATAGAAACAAGCATTGGTACCCAGGCTGTGTTATCTCTTCTGTTTGCTGAAAATTACAAAAAAAATGACCCCAGAATGGTCAAAAAATATCTCTAACTCGTGTAAATTGCCTTGAAAATTTCCCCAAATCACTACAAAATAGTCAAAAACACCTAAATTGTGTCTAAAATAGAAAAAAGAATGCTCAGAATTATAGGAAATGGTTCAAAATGGCTCAATTTGTCACAAAAAGACTAACTAAAATGTCAAAATTAATTACATGTTAAAATGACAAAACTTGAAAATTACAACAAAAAATGTCCAAAATGAGCCACAAAATAGTTGAAAAATCTTATCTAAACTCACCTAAACTGCACTGAAAGTTTCCCAAAATAATAACAAAATTGTCCAAAACACTTAAATCTGATCCAAAATGAAAAAAAAAACCTAATGCTCAGAATTTCATAAAATGGTTTAAAATGACTCAATTTATCACGGTTCAAAACAACTAAAATATCAAAATTAGTTCTTGTTGAAATGACAAAACTTGTCATAAATATGTTAAAAAAAATCAAACAAAATGAATAAAAAACTCTCCAAAAATCACTTTTAAAATATGTCTGAAATAAATATAAAATAATTATTATTCAAAGCCATAAATACTGAACTTGTGTAGTTTTGCTGTTGAAACTATTATATTCCATGAAATTAATGCTTACAGTTGGTTATAGAAGAAAATCCTGCAGAACATAAATAAGATTTAGTCTTTAGATTGTGACAACTGAAAAAGATTTACTTATTATTTGGTTGCAGTTATTAAAAGAGCTCAAATGTGTTTTTCAGCCCTGAAAACTTCATATTTTTCTGCTGTAATTATGAAATTATGAGGCTCAGAAATGGTGGGAAAAGTAATACAAATTAAAACACGCAGACTTACGCATTTCAAGCTCCTGTAACTCTGAAAATATTCACAGTTTGAAGGTAAAATTCTGCATTTCATTAAATATCCTGAAGTTTTTGCACATAAAAAAAATCAGCTGATTCTGAGGATTTCCGGTGGGAGAAACTGATTGATTTTCACGGAAATAATCGTTTCGGTCTCTGGAAAAAGATAGAACCCATAGATTGTCAATGCAAACACATACTAAGTTAAAGCAGCAGGTCCAAAGGATCGACGCTTCTGAAGATGTTCTGTGTTTGTAGGTGACATCAGTGTACTTAAAATCTCCTTTTTTTGTTTTAGATGAGGCACAATCACCCGAAAACATTTCGCTCTCTTCGCTCCCGATGCTGTAAGCACAGATAAATGGCTTTCCTTTTCTGCCGTTAGCGACCGAGTTCGTGTTCTTTGGCGTGACAGGCGGCGCAGAAAGGTGAAGTTTACAAAGAAGGGGATCGGGGTGGGAGATCCAGCCGTTCTGATCCTCCTGTAATCAGACAAATGATGTGTGATGGTCATTGGCATAGCAGTCCCAGTTTTGCATACAGGCTTTTCCTCCAAAAGTCCTTTAAAGGGGAGTGTTTGGGGGTTGTCGGGTGGCGCTCCTGATTCGATTGGAAGCTTCTTTTTTATTTTTTAATGCATATGCACCAGCCAGAATCATCTCAGAGTCAGGTTTTTGCTGCAGAAGTGCTCCGGTGAGTTCATATATTCAGTCTTTCGCCATAAAAACGCTCCAGCGACAGTCCGAGGAGGGAAGATTCACCCCTCCGATGCTCCGTTCGTCCACAATCTTAGATTTGCTTGTTAATTTTTTTCTTTCTTTTAAAAAAAACCTTGCATTTTGTTTTGTGAAAGCTCCTCCCTGCTTCACAGTAGGCTGAGGAGCTGCAGCGGTGGGATAGTTCGGCGCCTGCCGGGTGTCGACTGCAGCCCCGGGTTTGGAGGAACGACGGGGAAATGTGGCGACAGCAGCGAGTGCACAGAAACTGGTTCGATTTTCTTCTGTTTTTTGGCTTTTTTTTCTTTTTGCTTTGTGTGCATTTGTATATTCTGAGTGTGTGTGTGTGTGTGTGTGTTTGCCCGTGTGTATTTTTGGTGGAGTATTTCATTGGTGTGTGTTGCGTCAGACCCTGCGCTCCACCGGCTGCTGCAAACACACTTCGCTCCCGGCCGACACGATGGGAAGCCGGTTGTCCATGTGGTAGCTGATCAGGTGGCTGACGCTGCCGAACCGATGGTCTTTTGTACGAACCTGAAAGAAAAGAAAAACACGTCTGAGTACGTTTTGCCATCTACACGCCCAGTCGTATGTTAAGCAGCCAATTAATCCTCTTCTTTGTTCTTTTGAACTTTAAACCTTGAACCTAAAAGAAGACACAAAATGATTAAAACGAGAAACAAAACAACTATAATGAGACACAAAATGACTAAAATGAGACACAAAACAACTAAAACAAGAAACAAAATGACTAATATGAGACCCAAAATGACTAAATTGAGACACAAAACGATTAAACAAGACACAAAACAGCTAAAAGGAAACAAAACAGTTAAAACATGAAACAAAATGACTAAAATGAGAAATGAAACTATTAAAATGAGACACAAAATGACTAGAATGAGACACAAAATGACTAAAATCAGCCACAAAACAACTAAAACAAGACACAAAATGACTAAAACAAGACACAAATCCACTAAGATGAGACACAAAACGATTAAACGAGACACAAAACAGCTAAGAGGAAACAAAACAGTTAAAACATGAAACAAAATGACTAAAATGAGAACTGAAACTATTAAAATGAGACACAAAACGACTAAAACGAGACACAAAACGATTAAACGAGACACAAAACAGCTAAAAGGAAACAAAACAGTTAAAACATGAAACAAAATGACTAAAATGAGAAAAACTATTAAAATGAGACACAAAACGACTAAAACGAGACACAAAACGACTAAAACGAGACACAAAACAACTATAATGAGACACAAATCCACTCAAGTGAGACACAAAACGACTAAAATGAGACACAAAACGACTAAAACGAGACACAAAACGACTAAAACGAGACACAAAACAACTATAATGAGACACAAATCCACTAAAGTGAGACACAAAACGACTAAAATGAGACACAAAACGACTAAAACGAGACACAAAATGACTAAAGTGAGAGCAGATACAGAATAAAGAACATTTAAACCTTTGAAAACCTGCAGTTTCTGGGTGTTTTTCACATTTTTCCCTCCCTCACCTCCATGGGAGCGACACAAACACGGCTTTTGTGCCGTCAGAACGCCATAAATTACAAACAACTGATAAGGAGGCTGCAGCAATAAACCCTCGAATGAAATACGCTGTCAGACACAAAGACATACCGGCGTGCATTCAAGCAGAAAAGCACACGTATGTGCGTTTCTACCAAGGACACGTCGGCGGGACAAAGAGTCCATCTCGTTCAATTTACCTGCTTCGGTTCGGTTTCTAACAGATTAAAAAATTACACAAAGAAAATGATGAATTTGAAAAGGAGCTATTTTTAGACCCTCAATATAAATTATGTAAGCTCAGATTTTCAATGTCTGTTTCTTTCCCCAGCTGAGCTCCCTGAGAAGGAAAACTGATATTAGAACCTTGAAAAAGCAAATGTTCACACAGTTCACAGCTCAGCAAATACAGTTAAATAGTTAGTTATCAGGCCTGCTTAGTGGTGAAAGTGCAGTTTGTTCCTTCACTCTGCATTCTGTAGAGTCTGGACTGTTTAAAGGAGGATGAAAATATGAAGATTTTGTTAAAAAGAGGAACTTATATTGTAACCCTCAAGCAGTTTCTGGGCGCTTTTACTCAGTGTGAGCTCATTTTCTGTGCAGCACAATGAAGTTATAATGCCATGAATTATTTGGATGAAATATTACAATTTTAAGCTCAGATTTGGTGACAAACCATTCTGTGCAACTTACTGCCCTTTAATACATTCCTTTTAGTCATTTTCCATGCGTTTCTGCAACTTTGGACAAGTTTGAGTAATTTTTGACCATTTTTACAATGTTCTGCACAAATTTATTGAATTTTGTACAAATTTTCAGTCATTTTGAGGATCGATATTTCCATTTTTCCAGCCTCTTTACCTTTCAGTCTCTGTAATTAGTTTCTATATTTGCCTGCTTTGTGTGAACATTGCCTGCAGTTCAGCCTAATATATACAGATTTTTTCTAAAATGACTGTTGGTTGTGGCTTTTCAGTTACGTTGAGGAGAACAGAATTTTTCCTTTTTTACAGAATCTGGTTAATGCAAGTGGTTTATTTTTGGGAAAGTATTTAATTATGACCTGTAGAGTAAAGTGATTCTGATGAAATATTACGATTCAAGCTCAGATTTGGTGACAATTTGTGACAGAACTTGACAGATGATGTGTTCAAGGACCCTCAGAAAGTTGAAAATCTGATGATTCTGTCTGTTTTTATAGTTTCTGGCTGATGAATGGTGTAATTTTGGTGATTTGTGGAACGATAACGTGTCTTTGAACCCTGCCGGTGTGTCTTTTTGAGGTTCATACAGCCTCTCCGGCCCTCCTTCCCCCCCAGACTCACCACTCCCTCCGGGTCGACCAGCAGCAGGTGTTTGGGCTGCCCTCCCTGCTGCCCCGTCAGGACGTACTGTCCGGGCGTCGTCCCGGACTCCCGGACCAGGAAGTCTCCGTCTCGGGTCAGCAGCCGCTCCGCTTCCCTGCGACTCAGGCTGCCGTGGAACCAGGTCTCACACTGCAGCTGCTGCACCAGGGAGGGCGTCACCGAGGCCGGACCGCCGTGTCCCGACACCCCCAGAGCGTCGTCCAGCGGCTCTGGAACGACCGACACACATACATTTTTAATATCACACAGGAAAACACACGACGGGTCCTATACGGAGCAAACCCGGTGATCTCTGACAGCTGCTGCTCACAGATTGGCTCTTTAATGTGAGAGGCTTTGTGCAGGCAGCCCGGAACGTTACATAAAACGCTCCTGTAATGGACAAAGACAGACTCATTTCCTTATCTTCCTTCGAGGCTGCCTTCTGTGGACAGCTTCAGTCCCGCAATTAGCATCAGTCATATGGACTGTAAATGCAAAAATGCTCTGCTCAGCTGCCTCGCCAGAGATCATTAACCCTTATTCTGTCCACATGAGAGAAAAACAGAACCAAACTCCCGACAAATTCGGTTATTTTGGCTACAAATCTTGTCATTTTGGTTTTTTTTAGCAGTTTGTGTTCAATTTATTACAGGCTTTTAGGCCATTTAATTATTCATTTGATTATTGCACCTATATTTTAGCTGTTTTACTGCAAAAAAAATGTTATTTATTCTCTACGTTGCTGGACATAATTTTGTTCCTTCATGATTTTAGCGCATTTCAGTGACAATAAACTGAACTAAATGATTGAAATCTTAGCATAGAATTACTTTGTTGTCACTGCAGTGTAGAACGAAATGAAGCAACATTCCTGTCAGTGAAATCACATAATCAGACAACAGTTTTTCCCTGAAAATTTCATCCAAATCTGTCAGTCCATTTTTGAGTAATATTGCTAACAGACAGACAGACAGACGTATGCCGATCATCACATAACTAAAAAATAGAGTAAAAAACATGTTTAACCTTTAAAAACAGTGATACATGCAGCATATTTGCTGTGCTAAGAACCCTATATAAATAATCGTGTAACTGATTATGCACATTCCTAGAGATTTATGAGAATTCAAGATATATTATTGCAAAAAAATACACACAGTGCAGTTGTAAGTAAACATATATACAGGTTAAGTAGATAAATCGAGGGTGCGTGTAGGAAAAGGTGAAAAAAAGGAGATATTTCCAGATTTGGTAGATGTTAATGTAAGTAAATCGCTGATAAACGCTCAGGTTCAGGCAGTTAAAGTCAGAAAAGCACCTTTTATATTTGTTGTTTTTGTATTTTTTCCTGCTAATACGCTCAAAGTGACACTTACTCATGTCAAAAGCATCTCTGTGTGCGTTTCCGTTGGCTGCAGCTGGAGGTCGAGGTTTGTCCACGTTGACGTACGAAGGATCGTCGAACATCTCCCGAGCTCCTTCTTTGGCACCCACTAGAAAAAATATAATCATAACAAGAAGATGCTTGTGATCTTTGCACATCTTCTCGTTACTAGGAACAGAACGAATGTGAATATTTTCTGGTTTTCTGGCTCTTTAAACATCTACGACCGTCAGCTGATCATCTCTAAACATGTGATCGACGTTTTCACCAGTTTCTGGCATTTTTTAGACCAAACAACTCATCACTTAATTGAGAAACTAATTGATAGAAAGGCAAAATGTTAATTCAGCTCCTAATTAGTTTCATTATTTCTCATGAAAATAAGAAAAAGAATCATGAAATGGGTCTAAACAACGAATCACTTTCAAATTAAAATCGCATTTTGAAAAAACGCACTTATGGCTGCAATTTAGGATCTATGTTATGTTATGCAGCCTGTCTGACTTGAGTTTAATTTTTTAACTATTATTACTTAGAATTTGTAATATTTTGAAGTTGTCCCAGAGCCACAAATGACTTTACAGACAAATACTATAAGTTTCTTGATAAAATAATTCTATTTTTTAATGATAATTACTTTATTTATTTCACTAAACACAGTCAGCTTTTGTAATGGTTGTTCTAAATGTACTAAACACACATTTGATGCAGTTTATACCCTAAATTTATAATCTTTGCATTAGAATACAGAGCAGCTTTGACGGTAAAACATCATTACATGCTTTTAAATCAATCTTTTCCACAATAAATATTTAACTAAAGCCTTAAAATAGACCAAAAAACTGCTGTATTTGTTAGAAAAACTGCACTAGATATTTTCCCTGAGACCATTTAGTCCGACCGGTGATATAACGGATCGATAAGCAGCATCTCAGCGATACCCATCAGCTGTGCATAATAAATGACGTTTTAATCAGCCAGAAATGGTCCAAAAACAAAACAACTAAAACAAAGAATGGAGAAAAATCTGGAATTAAATCTTAGAGAGAGGAAATGTGGGCTCTGATTGGTGACACAAACCTCAAGGACAAATTTGCAGAGACGAAGCGGCCCAAAATGACCACTTACTGAAGAACTGTGCAATGAAAATCAGTAGTTCAATCTGTTTTTAGGCCGATTGATGGCCAGTAAACAGCAGATTGAGACAGAACTGACCTGGTAGAGGAGGCAGAGGCTGCTTGTGAATGTCATTCTGACCCGGCTGTCCGTACGGCTGCAAACACAGAAGCACAAACAAACAGTGAGTCACTCCTCATCCTCAAATAAATCCTCCCTCTGGTCAATCACAGGGATTACAGAGGTCACTAATTAGGAGTCTAAATCACACACAGCACGTATTTGCTTTACGGATCGAGTATATTTGAGTCCAGACTGGAGTATTTTTCACACAAATATTTGTAATTTTTACGGCTGCAGAATCATCGCTCTGATCTCACAATGAAACTGTTTATTTGGTTCCACGAAAACATCCAAATTCTATTAAACAGAGTCATAAAAATTCCAAATTGTGCTGAATTTCATCGTCATCCATGCATTGAAAACAAGTAGGACTCTTTTCTCAAGTTGGCTGCAGGCCTGCATCAATAAAATTTGGGCAGATTTACTGTATAAAGAATAGAGCTGCAACTATTAAGCAATTATTTGATTCTAGATTCAGTTTATTCTGCAGGCTGTGTTTACAAAGAGCAGAGGGGGCATTGAAACAAATCAAAAATGTTAATATTAAGACATCTATACCATGTGCAGTTACATTTTTCCAGTATTTTCTAAAACTTGTGGGCTTTTAGAATGAAGAATTTGAAAATTTGAAAATGGATTTAAGGCGTTTTCTTTTCTTTTATTTTTTGTGAGTCCTATTTGGTTTGAAATAAACCAAATTAGACCAAAAAAATAATTAAATTAATTTACATTTTTTTCTCTTACTTTATTTTTCAAACAAAAATAATAATTAAGTACATTTTAAAAATTATTCTTTTTAAGAGAAAAATACAAATAAAAGAAAAAAATTTGAATAATTTTCTCTATTTTATTTTTTTCCTTTTATCAAACGAAGAGAAAAAAATATAAAATCATTTGTAAATTATTTTATTTTTCAATCAAAATAAGAGAAAAAACCTAAAATTAATTTACAAATTGATTTTTGTTTTTTCTTATTTACTTTTATTTTTTCTCTTTTTTTCAAACAAAATAAAAGAAAAAAATAAAATCAATTTGCAAAATGATTTTAGGTTTTTTCTCTTATTTTGTAATACATCAATTTCTTTGATTTTTTCAAACAAAATAATGTTTTTATTTTTATTTTGTTTTATTAGAAACAACAAAATAAGAGAAACAAAACAAAAATCACTTTGTAAACTGATTTCAGTTTTTTCTCTTATTTAGTTTTTTCTTGAAATTAATTTTTATTATTATTTATTGTATTTTATTTTTCTCTTTATCTTCAAACAAAATAAGAGAAAAAAAATGAAATCAATTTACAAATTGATTTTTGTTTTTTTCTCTTATTCTCTTAAATTCATTTCTTTTATTTTTTCAAACATATTACAAATAATGTATTTTTTCCTCTCATTTGGTTTGAAATAAACCAATTAAATGAAAAGTTTTTTTTTCTTGTATTTTGTTTGAAAAAAAAAAATCAAAGAAGTGAATTTTTTTCTACTTCTAGTCGTGGTTGTTCTGTTTCCATAGAGGTCAGGACTTCATACTGCAGTAAAAAATGAGCCTAAAGTGACAAAAAATGCGACAAGAGCAATAAAAACACCAAGAAACTGCTGTTTGGAGCTCAGAGGGTTAACTGACAATGAAAATAATCATCAGCTGCAGCTCTAATGTACAAACGTTGAGCGTATTTCTTGAAACACATATAGAATTAGGAGATGACACACTTTACAGGACTCTCCTACGTGCAGCCCTGGCTGTATTTGGATGTGCAGAGCTCATTTCTTCCTCCCTTTCATGCTAATATTCCCTGTGCTCACCAGCGTGGCCCCTGGGCGGGTCCTCATGTCGACCAGTCCTCCGGGGGGAGGCTGTTTTCCAGGGAAGTTGTTGTAGTAGGGGACGTCCGGAGGTGGAGCGGCCTCGTCGTCTTCCTCCTCCCAGGCCGAGCCGTCGAACGGAGCCATCCTGCAGGAAAACAGACGCAGCGTGAGCCACAAACTCAATTACGACTGCTTGCTTTTTGTGGCGTTTGGATGGCTCACCTGTCGTGAGGTGTGACCAGTTTGGGGGGGTTCTTCAGGTACTGCTTGAAGCGCAGCTCGAAGGCCTGGCCGATGGTGCTGATGACCTCCTGGGCTAAACCCTCGGAGCACTCCAAGATGTGACACGCTGCCGCAGAGGAAACACAAATACAGGAATGTAACAAACACACACAGTGGAGCTGCAGTGCATGTATGTATGTATGTGCATCTTCACCGCTTTAGATTTGAACACTGACATGAAGAATATCAACTCTGTTCAGACCTTTCTATAAATTATGTAAGCTCAACGTGTTCTTTCTTCTCCAGCGGAGCTTCGTGAGCATGAAAACTCAGAACACTGTGTTTTTTTGTTCCTCCGTTCACCTTGAGACGCTCAGAAATGGAGCACCTCAGCAAATATATTTAACCCTCTGAACTCCGAGCGCTTTCTGCTTGTTTTTCCCTCATTGTGGTTCATTTTTCACTGCAACATAAAGTCCTGCACCTCGATGGAAACACAACAACTACAGCTAGAAGTAAAGAGGATTCCAAAGCGTCTTTTATGCAGCATGACTTTGTATAATGTCATAAATCCTAAAAAAAAGAAATTTAATTTTTAAAATTTATTTCACACAAATATGTTTCCATGAAGAGGTGTTAAAATTACTGACAAAGATAGCGATCCTGCTACAGACATTCATTCATTTACCTTTTGACAACTTAAAAACTCTGGTTTTCATCCTTTCCTGCTCATCAGCTGCAGAAAGATGACAACTGACTCATCTGTAAGCTGTTTTTAAGCCATTTTGTGTGTTTTATTTTCCTCCTATGATAATTTTAGATGTGTTTATGTAATTTTGAACACTTTGTTTCAATCATATTGGATACGTTTTTGTCGTTTTGGACAGAATTTGAGTCATTTTTAATATAAACATTTCAATTTTCTAAACACTACACATCATCAGTAGAAAGATGTTTCACCATGCTGAATGTATCTTCAACAACTCACTCCTCTGTTCACTGTTTCTGAGCCATGCTGCATTTATTTTAGTGATCCAGTAGCTTTATTTTCCTCTCAGTTGCTCTGTAGAAACGCTGCCTGCAGTTCAATTTAAAAATTTGGAATTTTTGTCACTTAACTGTTGGCCACACCTCAGTCAATCATGGCTTCTCAGTTGCACTAAGAAGTGTTGATTTTTTTTGTTTTTTAAGAAATCTGGTGTAAACACTTCTTTATTGGGAAATATCTAAATGAGACACGTAAAATAATGATGTGATTCTGATAGAATATCATCATTTTAGGGTTAGATTTTGGTTGATTCTTTCCGTTTTTACAGTTTCCTGCTCTGATAAATGGTGTCTTTTTTGTGGTATTTTTAAAAAATTATACAACTTGCCAGCAGCTTGTGGGGTTCAGAGGGTTAAGTCATTTATTCCTGCATAATTTAAGCTTGTTAACATTTCTTTGTCGTGTGTGAAATTGAAAATCATGAAGCAATTGAGCATTGGTTGGAGCAACAAAAGCAAGAAATCTGCATCTTTTAGAAAGTGTGATGAATAAATTTGAACCATTTTTTATATTTCAAATGAAATGATTGCATGAGAAAGTTGTCTATGTAACTGATATTTAAAATAATTAGGAGGATACAGCTTTTCCCTCCATATTTTAGCACCTCAGTAAATACCTTTAATATAAATGATGTCAGCTCAAAGACCTTCTGTGTTTTCTTTGTTCAACAGGAGCTCTTTGAGCTAAAAGCTCAGAATACTCTTTTTTTGCCTCCATTTATCTTGAAAAACCAAATGTTCTGACATTTGGCACCTTTGAAAATACATTGAAAACAGTTTCTTCCTGTGCCTCTTTGTAGGAAACGTTCTGTTTCTTCCTTTGCTCGGCACATTCGCTCTGTGATGCCTCGGCTCTGGAGGGTTGTGTGTCAAATTCAAAGCAGAATAAAAAAGAAAAGAGCTTTTTCATTTACTTAAAGGGCTAATTTATATTTTAATGAAAACACTCTTCGAATTTATTTTTAAATACTTTACAAGCAACACATCTCCAGGTAGAGACAGACAGAAAAAACATGGTTCAATCCGGTGCAACTTCAATGCATTTAAACATATCAGTGTTTTCCACATTCTGAATAATTTCCATAATAATAACTTACATATAGACAAATCTGTGTCATATTGACAATATCAGTGTTTTTCTACAGGAATCTGAGCAAAATTTGAATTTTTACACATAGAATTGGTACAGTATCAGCAGTATTTATATTTATTTCTTGTAATTTTTGCATTTTGTCATTATTATTAAAATTAATTTAATAAAGACTTTATCTTCACTGATAGAAAATGAAAAAAGCTTTTTAATTCACTTATTTTATACATTTAAGATACTTTCTGCAATATATTTTTCTTGTACATATAGAAGAATGTGTGCAAAATCTATGTTTTTAATACCAGTATTTTCTACTTCTGGAAGAATTTGTGCAATATCCAAGTTTTTCTACATATTGAACAGCCCTGTGCACTACTTTTATTTCCTACATTCAAAGGAATCTGTGCAAAATTTCTACACGTAGATGAATCTGTACAATATCAGCAGGATTTATGGATATTTCTTGATAATTTTTATGTTTTTCTGCCTAATCTGGTGCAACATCAGTGCATTTAAACATGTGCATTATTAATAATTTTTACTTTTAATTTACAAAATGATTTTCATTTTTTTTGCTTATTTCATTTGAAAAAAAAATTATTTCTTTTATTTTTTTCAAACTATTTTTTCCCTCTTATTTGGTTTGAAATAAACCAAATAAAAGAAATAATCAATTTTTTAGTCTTATTTTGGCTTTCTCTATTTTTCAACAAAATAAAACAAGTCAATGATAAAAAGTCAATTTACAAATTATTTTTTATGTTTTTCAAATAAAAGGAAAAAAACATCAATTTAAAAACTGATTTTTTAATATTAATGCACAATGAACAATATAATTAATTTCTGCATATCGAAGAATCTGTGAAACATCTGTATTTATTTCTACAAATAGAACAACCCTGTGTAATATTGATTTTTTTTACATTTAAAAGAATCTGTGCAACAACTGAGTTTCCGTATATAGAAGACCCTGTATAACATAAGCAGAATCTATATATATTTTTTGATAATATTATATTTATTCTATGTAATCTGGTGCTATTAAACATGTGCATTACTAATATTTTGCCCATATAAAACCCTATGTGCAATATAATTCGCCATTACATATAGAAGAAATGGTGCAATATTGATAATCTTTGAAACATCAGTTTTTCTACAGATAGAACAACTGTGTAATAATTTATTAACATTTAAAGGACTCTCTGCAAAATCTGGTATACTTTTTTTTACCGCCGTCCCCACATTTCTGCACTATTAATCAACCCAACTTAATAAAGGATTGTCTTATCTCATCTTTTGCAGTATTTGATGAAAATGCACCAAACTGAGGTAATAAAAGTTGTGATTTTTGTCGATACCGGCCGATGCTACCTCTGTAAAAGTGTGATTCTGCTGTTGGTGCTCACCTCTCTGGTTGACTGGATCTTTGGCCACATATGCTACGTACTCAGCCGTATCCTGAGGGAGGGAGACGGAGGGGAGACAGTTAGGGGGGAAAAATCGATGGGAGGAAAAGTAAAAAGGGCGGAAAGGTTGAGAAGAAGAAGAAACAGATAAAGCAAAGAGCTGTAAGTTAGAGGAGAAGTTAGAAAACAAAAAACAGCTGAAAAAGAGATTGGGTTTGGAAGGAGAAGGACTGCAAACCGGCAAAGCAGCAGCAGCCGAGTGAGCGCTTTTCATAAGAATAGACAATGACAGAAGGCAGGAAGGAAGGACATGCAGGCTGAAGAAAGATGGAAAAAGGCCAGAGTGAGATCTGAGCAGAGAGAGAGAGAGGGAGGGAGGGTTGGGTGACTCACTGGGTCTCCTCCAGAGGCGAAGGAGATGGACTGCATGTGATGATTGGCGATTATCTGTGAAGAAAAAGAAGAGAGGAGGAAAGAAAGAAAGAGAGAGAGAGAGAGAGAGAGAGAGAGAGAGAGAGAGAGAGAGGGAGCACATGGGTGACATGAAGTATGTGGGAAGTGAAATGAAAGCATGTGGATGGAGACGAATGTGGGATCATTACTGAGAAAAGTGCTTTTTCTCTCTCCGCCAAGAAGCTCCATCGACTGCAGCTGAGATAAGAAAACTAACCGACGGATGGAAGCACCTTTTCTGCAACAAACCGCCCGATGCCGGATCGACAGCAGCACCGACTCTCGCTAATGTGCACAATGTGTGGCCCCGTGTCTTTATTTGTGAATGGCTGCTCCTCTGTCTACGTGTTACAGCATCTCCCCCCCTCCGAAGATAAACATCATTCAGCGGCTATTAACTCATTAGAGGGGCTGAGAGGAGGCTCACATCCTGCCCTGCGCTGGAGGAGATCTGTGCAGCATCCAGTCAGAGGCGATGAAGCAAACAGAAAGTGTTGTGGCTCTAAATTTATCTGGGTTTCCCCTCCACCCCTCCTGCCGACGAATGATCCAGAAGGTCACGGCGCACACTCATGACTAAATGGCAAAAAACGGCACATTGAGTTATGCTGTAAATACATAAACACATTACCTTCAAGGCATAATCAGTTCCAGAATGTTGTTTATATCATGAAAATGCTTACACCATTAACCCTCTGAACCCCAAAGCCTACCAGTGCATTTAAAAGGCATGTTATTTAAAAAAAATGCAAAAATTACATCATTCATTAGATTCAGAAACTGTAAAAACTGAAATATTTATCAGATTTACAACTTTCTGGCAGTCCTTGAACGGTTCATCTGTGATGTGCAGTTTCATCTAGAAAATTTACCAAATCAAAGCTAAAAAAAAATAATATTTGTCAAAAAAATGCTTTATCCTGCATGTCTAATTTAAAAATCTGCACTTTGTATTAGAAAGATATTTCACTAAGCTCAGCAAATTCCTACATTTTCAAAAGAATTTTCAATATTACACTCTTTATCAGCCAGAAACTGTATAAACACAATGTGATGTGCAGTAATGTTTGCAAAATTAACCAAATCTAAGCTCGGAATCGTGACATTTCACCAAAACCAATTTGTGTCTCATTTGAAGATGCGCCAAAAATACACTGTTTCCACTACTCAGATTCTGTAAAAAAATAATAATTCTGTGCTCATTTGCTCAACTGTGAAGCCATGAGTGACTCAACTGCACCAAACAGTCACATGATCACAGATTTTTTTGATTGAACTGCAGGCAGTGTTGATACAGAGTAGAGGGGAGAAAAGTCTAAAAACAAATCAAAAATGTAAAAATTAAGAATCTGTAGTACGGAGAGTCACAATTTCTTTTCCCAGTGTTGGTAACACATACTGATTCCAGTATTTTTTTTAAATTTTTTTTTTTTACATTTTTTGTAAAATTTTTGTGCTGTATCTACTCTCAGATGTACGTCACTTTGGCTAAAAGCGTTTGCTAAGTGAAATTGTAAAATAAATATTCTGAGAAATTAGATTTTTTTCTTCTTTTTCTTCTTTTATGACATTCTAATTGTGTCATACTGCACTGAAGACATATTTAATTTCACTCTACTTGCAGCCATAGTCGTTCTGTTTCCACAGAGGGATAGAACTTTTTATTTTAGTGAAAAATGACCCACAGTGATGAAAAATGCAACAAGGGCAAAAAGAAAACAACAACCAGAAACTGCTTGGGGGTTCAGAGAGTTAATTGGAAGGTGAAAGCATTCTAAATAATTACCACACATTTAAAACATGTTCTCAACCACAAAACTATCTCTGGAAAGACAAGTCAAGTTAGTAGACATATGACGGCTCCAGATTAACTTTTTACATTGGTTGCACTGCTGAGCCTTTAAATCATCATCATTTTTGTCAGTTTCCATTCACATCAGTAATTTCTTAACTCTCCTGTTGTCCTCATTTATGGACACCAAAAAATACCGTTTCCTTGTCTGAAAAAAATCCAAAAATTCAGCAAAGAAATCCCCAAAATTTCTCAAAATTTGCAAAACCTTCAGGAAGAAAATTCCAATAATTCCTTAAAAGTTTCCCTTAAAATTTTTATTTTAAATAAATTCCCCAAATTTGAAGAAAATTCTTGTAAATATTGTGTAAAAATCTTCCAAAAAAATCCTAAAAATATCTAAAGTGATTACATATATATCAGTAAAACTTTTAATATTTCCTTGAAGAACATTTTTAACATTTCCTTTTTTCCACCAAAAAATGTTTAAAGATTTCCCAAAAATGTTGAAAAAGTGGACAACAGAAGTTTCACTGTGAAAATATATGTTTTTCCACATTTTCAAACTTTAAAACGGGTCAATTTTGACCCGCAGGACGACACGAGGGTTAAAAAAAGCATCAGTTTGAACACTAAAACAAGGTCATAGAGACAGATGAAATTCGCAGGAAAATGGTAAAATCACAAATTAGGACACTGACAATTTCATAAACATTGAATTCTGATTTGTGCTCTTTAAGATTACGCCGTGAACAGATAAAGTCCCTGCAGCAGAGAGATCACCAGCTTCCCTCTGCTTCAGTGAGCTGCACAAGCTAAGTGCAGTCCGGATACCAAGCATACCTCTGGCTACATCACAGAGCTGTGACAGTCAGATGCATCTCTGACTCACAGTCATACTGTTGGCTTTCAGGGCCAAATCTACAAAAAAAAACCACCAGGAGAGGCTTTAGAGAAAACAGCAGCTTCACGCCGATTTCTTGCTAACCTGTTTGCAGTCGGAGGCCAGCAGGTTGAGGCTGCTGGTCGAGATGGTGAGGCTGATTGTCATGCCGGCAAACTGCAAGTTGCTCTTTCCCAGGATGGACGTCAGACAGCGAGAGGAAGGCTGCGAAGGAGGGGGAGGAGAGGAGTGGCAATCAAAACAAGAAACACAAAGCAACAGGGCAACATTTTTCTTTCCTTTTTTTTTTTTTTTTTTTGGACTCCGACTAATCCACCGCCTGAGTCTGTGGGAGTATGTGTGTGGAAATGCCTGTATGTGTGGGAGTTGGAGAACAGCTGCAATTGTGAAAGTGATCCTGTCTCCAAGGCCAACTGTGACCGATGGGGAAAAGCCAGGACGGTCCACAAACTGCGGGCCAAGAGCATCGCACAGACCATGCCAGGCCTGCTGTGCCAGCCCGTTTATCCCGACCCTCCTCCTGTTCTCGTGGCGTTCGTCCACGTTTCTTGTCGAATAAATGTTTGCTGCGGCAAACGCTCCATCAGTGCTCTCGGCCGCATTAACCTCGGTCCCGCCGAATCACAGAATCAGACGGGCTAGTTCAATCTATTCTGGTTTCTGTCTGGTGTGCCGCGCTGCCAGACATTCTTCGGTCAAACCCTGCAGGCAGCTGGATTTAGCCACCTGTTTTATAGACTGTTTGGGTGGATGTTTTTAGTTTTACAGGAATCCGGAGCACAGACATGAGCAGCCTTTAAAAGAGCAGACTGGCGACGGTGTCTGCTAATCTGTTCTTTAGGCTCCACGCGAGCTCCTACTCCGCCTCTTTAGCCTCCCCTGTGACGACAGGGAGGGAAAAGTGAGAGCGGAGACTGATTGGTAATTACCTGTGAGTAGCCCACTAACCACAGAAGTGTACAATCAGCCTAAATCTGGATTTGTGTGTGCGTGAGGTTACAGCATGAGCCCGAATAGCCAACTGACCACAGGGGTGGACAATCAAGCAGAATCCATCCAGAAAAGCCTCCCCACTGCCGTCCACTTAAGCCTTATAAATAAATAATGCCCTGTCAGGGTGTGTGCTGCTGTGTTGTATGTACCTTTCTCCTGCGTTGGGCTCCTTTGGCTCCGGGTACTGCCTCGCAAACCACAGAGATCGCTTCCCTGAAACAAATAAAACAAAAAGAAAAACATGCATGACTGACACTGGCGCATCTTCATTTCCATTTCCAATCCATTCGCCGTGGATTAAATGAGGGGTGGTAGAGTTTATCGTCCCTGGCGGCTGTGCTCGTCTGTGCCACGGAGACAAACACAACTACGGAAACCAGACGGAAACCACCAGGATTCCAGAAAGTTCTAATTTAAGGGCCGAGGCGTGGATGTGTGCACACATGAGTTTAAACAGTTGGGCAGAAAGACACAAGCGGGACAAAGGAATACACGAGATTGCACAAAGAAGTACTAAAATGATAGGAGATAGTAGGACTGTGAAGTCTCACCTGGTGACCTGAGTTCTGGTGTTGAAGTCCAGCGCTCGCATCGACTGCAGCACCTCCACGCACCCCATGTACTGCCCAGGAAACAGGAAGTCGACGCATTAACATCACACATTTCCGACATCACAGTTCCATTGTGTCGGAGGAAGAAAGCAGCTGCAGTGTCCGTTATGCGTTTATGTGTCAGTTGCTAAAAATGTGACAGAGGAGCGACCAAAACGGACTGTTCCTAGTATCCTCGTGCAGTGTCACTCTGCTCCCAGTGCTCCTGCAACACTTTAAATGCCCCCAAGAAAGCCAGTTATGTAAACATGTCGAGCACCATCTGTGACTAGCTGAATTTCCTAAACTGTGTCAAAGTTTGAAGAAGGTGAATTTCATTTTGGGGAAGAGGAAGAAGTCACAAGGAACCAAATCTATTTAGTAGGGCGGGTGGAAAGCGACAGTCGTACACCTCAGGACCAGAGCTGCTGTAATCAGTCAGAGTAAATGATGCTGTAAAAGCTGAAAATTCATTGATTTCAGTAACGCCAAGATAATTTTTTCCTCATCCCCAAATATGAAATTCCAGTCCCTCACACTTTGACACAGTTGAGGAAATTCAGCTTATCACAGATGGCATTTGAAATGTTTCCATAACCAGACTTCTAGCAAGCAATAAAAGTGTTGCAAGAGCACTGGCAGCAGAGTATCGCAGCACAAAGAGAATTTTGCGACAATAATGATGGCCAAATCTAACTGCTTCAATTTATTATGACAAATGTTTTAATTACTATGAAATTGTTGAGTCATTGCGTCACTGGTATAAGGTATTTAGTGGTACAGTTTTAGAAAACATCGGCTGCAGCAAAGTTTGATTCGGTTCAATATAAAAGTTTCCAAAGACCTAAAGTGTTGTACATATGGGAGTATTTCAAATGATCCACTGTGCAGATTTTGAATGGCAGACAAAAGCATCATACAAACCTGAAGTGAAAACACAGAGGCATTATACATCTGTTAGCTTCTTTCCTGCTCTCTGTGCTCACATATTCTACATTTTAATACAGCCAAACTCCCAATAACGCTGTTCCCATTTACATATTTCTGTTTCCCTTGTCAGGTGATGGAAAAAACATGAAAACGAGATGTAGAATCATTCAGACTTCATGTTAACCAGCAGTTACTTCCAAGCTGCTGCTCTAGATCACAAAACCGCACATTTTATAACTACAATGTTGTCTGATAAACTCACTGAATTCAGTTGTATTTTCATAGAATTCAAAGTTATTAAAATCGCAGTGTAATTACACAGAAGTTGGGATAGAGTTGCTTTAGCTCCTCTATGCTTGTAAAATAACAGTTTTATATCTAAACTTTGGGAGGGGTTAAATAGATACTTGGATTTCTTGTGGGGTTGCACTACTGACTTAAATAATGTGCCCTTTTGTTTATGCATTTTATATTGCTGGACTTTCAAGTTTAGCATTTTAATTTAATTCTTTGTTTCCATTTCATGTTTTGTTGAATTATACAATAGCATAATATAAAAATAACTTCAATGAAATCGTTAATTTGCCTTTTTTTTTTAGGAAGAATTAATCAATTAATAGACTTATCTGTAAAAACCGACAGAATGATCAACAGAAAAATAGTTGCAAATGGCAGCTTTAGCCAGGATGTTAAAATAGACTTCTGCCTTGTCAGTCTGAACCTGGAAGGCAAATTAACATCAACATCTTCTCCAGTTTTGGGAAACTCTTCTGCTTTAAACGCTGCTGTTTCTTCTCTTGATAGTAGCTGCAGACTCACCTCTGATTATCAGTGGAGATTTTCCACATGAAGGTTGACACAGATTGTGACGATTGCACTTTTAGTTTCACACTGAAATCACAAATGTGCACCTACTAGTGGTGACACAAACATCTGTAACACAATTCTTGATGTTGACAACGCAATGTCTCGTGGAATCCTAAATTTGTTGCGTGCACAGTGTCAGAACTTTTTGATCACCCCTCGCATTAAAGACTGGAAAGAGAAATGTGTATTTTTGTATTTATGCTAGTGAGAGTGTGTAGTTCACTTACCCGTACAGTGTAGGGAACCCCGGTGGTGCTGACCACATTGTCGGAGTGCAGCCAGCCACGGGTGGGTTTGTTGACAAAGGAGCCATGGCGCGTCCACTCGTCTCCTCCCAGCTGCCCTCCTTCCACCCGTGCCCTCCTGGACGCCCCTCCCAGCCGGTTCATGTCCTGCAGAGGAGGTCGGGGAGGAGGAGAAGGGGCAGTTAGAAGGGGAACAGGGTGATGGAGAGGAGGGGAGGAGCTGGAGCTGCTCCTGTCATCCCCGGAGGACTCGACAGGCGCCTGAAGAGGCTGCTGCTGCTGCGACCTGCTCGAGGCCTTCAGTCCTGGGAGTAGAGTAGCAGAGACACCCAGGCGAAGGGATCCCATCCTGGGGAAGAAGGAGCAGAGGGTGGTGGGGCTGTTCTCGGCGGGGCGGGGAGACGAGGGGGGCAAAATGGGAGTGAGAGACGAGGAGGAGAGGGAGGAAGGTAAACCTGGGGAGGGAGTGAGAGGGGTGGCGGGACTGGACGGAGGGAACGAAGACGGATTGGAGTTTGTTTCATCAGTTGAACTCAGCGATTCACTCCGAAAGTGGGTGTACTTGGTTTTCGGAACGAGCTCCATAATGAATCTGCAGTGTCAGTTTTTATATCCGCACAAGTCCACACAGGCTCTAGTGATTCAATCAAAGTCTCTTTGTCTCACTATTCAAAGTTTCTCTGTGAAAGGACACACAGCCATCTGTCTGTCTTGCTCCGTCTGAGAGCTGCATCCATCTGTCTGGTTGTTTGTCCTCCACTCATTACCACGCAGCCAAAACCGAGCTGCTTTAAAAACGGCTTTATCCACGATGAAAGCAGGATGAGGAAAGGCGCGCAGGAAAAGTGGGGTGTCCCAGTTAGTGGCAGAACGTAGCTGAAGAAAGTTTTTAGTGCAGCAGTGCAGCTCATGTTGTCATCAGTTCACTTTTGAATCTGCTTCAGCGAGTTCCCAGGGACTGATGAAGACGGCGCTCCGCAGAGTGTTCGTCTTGGTGTTTTGCCACAATGTAAGACAATATCTGTGAGTATCTTGTCCCAGCTTAATAGCCTCTGAGCGAGGACCAGCTACTCAGCTGTCGCCAGCACCATGGAGAATCAACACAAGCGATTGTCTTTCCGACCGCCCCCTCACTTTGCGTGTCTTACTGCACCGAGGGGTGTGATGTGTCTACATGCAGTGCAAAAGCCTTCCCTGCCCACAATGCCTCTTTGATTATCTCTGTGCACGTGTGAAGCAGCTCTATCCTGCTTGACACGGGCCCATAAAAATCCTATTAGCAGCCAACGAGGGGATTGCAAAAAAAGAAGAGGGGGGGACCGTGAGCACCAACACACAGCCTCAACTGGTCGATACTAACGCGGCGCGCACCTGCAGAGCTGAATGAAGCTGCTAAAGAAGAGAGAGGAGGATGTATGGCGAGGCTCCAGCTCTTGCTAGCAGCTACTTTCCCCTTTTTCTACTCTCGCTCCCTCTTCCTCCAAATGTTTTCATGCCCTCTCTGTATGGCCCTGGCTCTCTCCCTGCCCTCCTCGTCTTCCCTCCTCTTCCAGATCACCTCGGGCGCTGCCTCCTTCTCTTTCCCTGCGCTCTTGCCTCCCTTCTCCCTGTCTCCTCGCTTATCCTGGAAGTCCTCCCTCTTCCTCCACACAATGTACTCGGCCAACCTCTGCCTCTCCAGCGCCTCCGCCCTCTCCCTCGCCACCACTTCCTCTCTCCTCTTCCAGATGATCTCCCCCTCCTCCCCTCCCTCGTCTGCTCGCCCGTTCTCCAGGCTGTCCTGTTTAACAGTCCCTCTGTCTAGTATATAAATGGTGATCCCTGTCCACTACTGCCTCTCCGAACCCTTCTAAGACGGCTAGAGGCTAGGCATGGTCACCGTAGACACCGATAGAAATCAGAAAAGAAAAGTAAAAGTTAAGACTGGGCTGGCAGAGTTGGGCCCTTTCCTGACTGAGGTTCCTGATATGGCTAAAACAAGTGCCTTGGTTCAAGTGTGTTCCCTAAAGATTGGCCACCTTGGTTAGGATGTTTTTTTGTGTTTCTGGAGCACCATTAGATAGCGGTAGGTTGAGATGCTGTCTGTGTCTGGTACAGTGACACACACTGCAGTAGCACGGTGGTGATGTAACACTGGAGAATGTAGGTCATTGGCTGATGACGACTACCGGCGGGTTTGTTGTGATGGTAATGAGACCTGATTGGTCAGGTTTGAACTTCCCAACCCAGGGTTCCCTGAATGGCGCCAGAGGAACGTTAGCACAAACTCACTGACCCAGCTGGAAAATGCTCAGTTTTAAAACACGCCGATTTCTCTGTGCTCTTGCCTTGTGACTTTATTACCGCCCAGTTCAAATAACACGCCCAGATAATACCTGAGAGAAGAGTTTTGACATATGATATGAACAAGCCACGTGTTTTTATTCCAGGACAGCTCTCTTCCTTATCTAAGGCAGGGCTTATTGAGCAGCAGGTTAGCTCTCAGTTCTCAGACGCCGCACAAGTCATACTCTGCATAGTCCAACCTAGAAGGCAAACAACAGTCTGTTTACATTAACAGTCTCTCGCAAAGTCCCGCAAATAAAGCACCTCAGCAGGAGGCGACGCTACACGATCTGACACCTTAGTGCTGCCCAGGCACTCGTCATATTTACAATCCGTCGACCTTTACTCCCTCAGAGGAGAACAAGGTTCGCACGCACCTCGGGTTTTAAATTTGGCACCAATGTTTCAGTAATGCCGAACGAAAAAGGGGTTGGTTTCGACTTTTCTAACTGTGCCCAAAGTACAGCGCGGGAGCTTGCAGTGGGCGCCGGACGCATGGCAAAAGGAACAGTCGCCTACACCAGTCTAGCACCACAGAGGGATTGTCTAGCAACTCTAGCTAGTCATCCATCTGGTGTTGGCCAAAAAGCACCATGGAGGATCCAGTCATACTCACGAGCCGCCAGACAGGCTGGGACGATCTCCAGAAAGCTGTAAAGAAGTATGGCTGGAAAAAGTCAGGAAACACGCCCGAGCATGCGGAATAAACAAAACAGTCCCTATTAAATAGACAAGAGGATTAAAAGATCCAACATTAATGGGCCAGGTGAAAAGAAAGGGCTGCTGAGTTAACCCTGCCCAGGATGTTTCAGTGCACTGAACACAGTGTAGGTCAGGTGACTGCAGAGCAGACGAACCTCTACAAGAAGAGAAATCCTGAGTCACCTACAGACAAACAGTAACAGGAATCTGCCACAGATAATGATTGGTAATTAGTGGCCGTAGGGAGGCCCAGCAGCTGCACACACTGATATGTACAAGTAATGTGATTTATCCAGTCCTTCCTGGTGATGGCACATCAGCCTTGACTGATGGAAAACGGTCACCGGTAAAGGTAATTTCAGGACAAGCCGGGCTGAGCCGACTCGGCGGCAGGGGGAAGGTGGGGGAGGGTGGTGGGAAGGGGGAGTCGGGCGGACCTGAAACAACCTGATTCAGACGAACCCTCAGAACGGGGAGGGGGAGAAGGGGGGAGACAGGTGACCTGAAACAACCCTGATTCACGGAGTCTGGCGAGCTTCGCTGAGACAAAGCCTCGTCTGGTAAAGACCAAAAAAAAAAACTAACAAAAAAGAAAAAAAAACAACAACAAACCCTGTGTGAGAGCTAAAAACTGCACTTGACTAATCAAGTCTCCTCTACTGAATATATACAGTTACCTAATAGAACAGCACCAGTTTTGTTTTTTAAAGATAAGACAAGGATTAAGAACTTTACATCTTCTTCCGTCTGCTGCTGCCGCCCGTTGCTATGGCAACAGACATTAAAAAGAGATGCCTGCGGTGGATATATACACTGAGAAGTCCCGACAGCAGCAGAAAAACCTTCACGAGAAGAAGAGATAACTGCAAATCACATGGCAGGCAATTAGTTGCTGCATCAAAGGCTCCACATTAGAGCTTTTTTCTTTTTTTTTTCCTCTTTCTTTTTTTCAAACAGGAAAAACTACAGACTCCTAGAAAGATCAATACAGTTCAGGAAATGATCAAAGTTTCAACCGGCACCACACCAGCCATAAAAACCCAATCAATGTTGACATCCCACATCGGCTGCATGCACCGACTCCTCTTCGGATGGGATTTTTTTTTTTTTTTTTTAAAGAACAACAATCACTTTCTACGTATAAACGGCTACACGTTTACACCTAAAAGGACAAGTGATGTGTAGAAAAACTTGCATAAAAACAACCTGAATATCGAGTGCAGCAGCTAACAATAATAATGATCCTAGAAGATAGAAAATCAGAAACATTTACACAAAAAGGAAAAAAAGTAATTGTAGAAAGTGAATCTAATCTAATTTCCCTAAGTGTTCTTGTTTTTTTTCTTTTCTTTTAATGAATGGCAATGTAAAGTAGTTCCTTTTTTTGGTTTACAGAGCATGCAGTTGATAATCCATGGCGAGTCATGTAAAGCCTGGTTCCATGTTCACATGAGAACCACATTAATGTTTAAACAGATCCTCTCCTTCCTCTTTCTCCGGCTTCCCGTCCGTCCACTCCCCGAAAAACGTGCTCGCGCCTCCGATCCGCTCTTCCTCTTCTTCCGCTCGATTGATTCACAAAGTCACTGCCGGCGGCTCCTCTCCATCCACCCTCTCTCCTCCGTTTTGGCCGCCTCCTCCTCCTCCTCCTCTCAGCAGATGGTGAAATGGCAGCGCTGCCAGCATGGACAATGGCACTCCTTCATTGTGCTCCTCTGCTCCCCTTCACGTCTGCCTCTCATTCCCACTTTTCCCTTCCACCTCTGTCTGTTAAAAGGGACGCTGCTGTCTGTCCTCCCCTCCTCCTCCCAGTCTGGGTGGGTGATGCTGCCTCCCATTTTCTCCCTCTCTCTCTTGCTCTCTCTCCCTCTCTCTCTCTTTCTATGTGCCTTCCCTTCCTCTCGATGCTTCCTCCCCTTCCTCCCCTTCCTCCCCCCAGCCTCCTCTCTGCAGCCAGAGTCATTTAGCAGAGTACATGTGTATGCATGGCAAGATGCTGCACTCGTAATACACACGGGAATGGGGGAGGAAGGGGAGGGCGGATATGTTTGTTTGTCGGGGGGGAGGCTGGATCGTTGGAAGGCTCCTCCCTTTTTAATTCATGTTTGGTAACCTGAGAAACCAAGTTCAAAGAGGATGGAGACGGATGGCAGGAAGGGGACCGTGACACGAGGTCGCCCTGCGTAACCTTGGTGAAACTTAAGGAAGACGGGCATTCAAATATTTGCTGATCTGCTACACGGAGGGAAAAAAAGACAGACAGAAAGCATCCGACGAGGAAACCACCCATAAAGCATAAAGAGCGTAAAGCAAAGAGTCCTCAGATGACACCCCAACAATCGAGTCCTCAGATGACACCCCGACAAAAATGAGTCGCTGCACTACCCCGTCCGACCACCACGTGCTTCATCATTGTACTCTCAGGGATGTGAAGGAGGAAAAATCAGGCAGAGAACCATTAATCAGGCTAATAAACCAATCAAGTGATATGATCGGTAGCGATCGGTGAAGACAGTTCCCTCCACCCACAGCCAGGGAAACACACCGACACACTGTGGCTCAGGGATGCTGACAGAATCATCATTTTTTGCGTTACTAAAAAAAAACCTTCATATATTCCTGTGAATGAATAATTCATGTGCTATCTAGAATTCAGATGAACCCGCTGAACCCCAAGTAGTTTCTAGGTTAGGGTTTTTTTCTTTGCTCCTGTCACCTTTGATCACTTTGAGCTCATTTTTTCACTGCAATATAAAGTTGTGAGCTTTTATGGAAACAGCACAACCGTTGGTAGACGTAGAGGGAACTCAGAAATGTCTTCTGTGCAGTTAGAGTGACAAAAATCCAAAAATAAGAAAAAAATTATGGTTGAATTTTTATGATAATTTACCTCACAAAAATTTGAAAATGTACATTTTTCCAAGTGTCCAATGGGGTTAGCAGTGCCAGAAAAAATGGTGGCTCTACATGCAATAGATATTTTACTAGTTAGGTTTTCAATTTGTGCAAACACTGCAGCTCAACCAAAAAGTCCCACAATTTTTTGTCACATGGCTGTTGGTCGCAGCTGAGTAATTCACAGCTTCTTGGTTACAACAAGTAGCTTAGAATTTTTTGGTTTTTGCAGAATCTGGTTACTTCAAAATGTTTATTTTTGGCAAATCTTCAAATGAGACAAGCATACAAATAGATTTTCGTGAAATGTCATGATTCTAGGATTAGATTTGGTTAATTTTACGAACATAACTGCACATCACGTGTTTTTACATTTTCTGGTTGATAAAGAGTGTAATTTTGGCAACTCTTTCAAATAACTACTCCTTTGAAGCCTGCTGATGAGTTTTTGTTGAGTTTAGTTAATTATTTTTCTAGTGCTGATATGCTGAGTAGCGTAACGTAAAGCGATTTTCGCTGTAAGTCGGAACTCACATTTGTACACAAGTATCTATGTCACTCATCTACGCTACCACAGTGGCAAAATCATAATCTAGGACATAAAAACACCGTACAGTAAAAATTGTTTCCAAAAAAACAACACAAATGAAAGAAAGTGAATGTAGCACAATCCAACGTGGCATACAACCGGGGAATGTAAACAAAGCCGTCTTCCTCGTATAGCGCCGCATGACGACATATTCGTCCGCTCCGCTCGCCAACTAGTTCCCACGCAAAATCTGTTTTAACATCACAAACGCCATACTTTGGAACAAGACTTTCTTAATAAATTTATGGGAGACGAAGACGTAACCAGGAAACGCCACAGATCGAGGGCGTCATAAATATATGACGCTATAGTTAATTACCTATAGCATGTGGAACAACCATTTTTTCATGTTAATTCTTGGGGATTTTGATTCTTTTTCTTATAAAAAGTCAAAGAAATTCAGCTTTCTTTTGTTCTTTCTCATGATTTATGACATTCTAACTGTGCCATACTGCACACAAGACATTGTTGATTAATAGCTACCTCTATCCAGGGTTGTGCTGTTTCTATAAAGGTGCAGGACTTTTCATTGCAGTGAAAGACCGTGTCCTTAGATGACACCCAAGCATGGTGAAATATCTTTATAGAGTTAATGTGCAGAGAGACAAAATGTAACAAAATATGGTGTAAATATTAATTCTCATTTTTTAAATTCTTTGCAAAATACATAAATAAATTTAGGTTTCGTTTTCACGATTTAAGCCATTATAACTGAGTCTTATTGCACAGAACACATTTTTAAGTCCTCTCTGCATCTAGCTTTTGTTGTGCTGTTTCTTTAAAGGTGCCAGACCCTATATTGCTGTGAAAAACCGTGTCCTCAGATGACACCCCAACAATCGAGTCCTCAGATGACACCCCACTACGGTGCTTCAGCCTGATGCACTCAGAGGTGTGAGGGAGGTAAAATCAGACAACTGCAGAGAAGCAGACGGTCATTTAGGGTAAAAATATGTTTTTAGTGCAGTACTACACAGGTATAATGTCATTAATCATAAAAAATAACGAACAAAAGTTACATTTCTTTGATTATTTGCTTCATAAAATGGAAAAAAATAGTATCAACATTTGCAAGTGCCCAAATGTGTTAGTATGCAAGAAAAAATGGTGATACTACACATTATATATAATTTACGACTACATTTGATGAATTTGTTGTGCAAACACAGCCTGCAGTTCACCCGAATAGTCCCTGAATTTTTATTATATAACTGTCTGTCACAGCCAAGTCCTTAATAGCTTTTCTGTTGTGTTGAGGAGCTCAGAATTTTTTGTTTTTTAAAGAATCTAGTTAATTCAAACGGTTTATTTTTGGCACATTTTTAAACAAGACGTACAAATAAAGTGATTTTATTGAAATGGCATGAGAGTAATAGATTTGGCTCATTATTCTGACGGGACTGCACGTCAGATTTAATTTCTGACCATTCTTTCTGTTTTTATAGTTTATTATTCTGACAAATAGTATAATTTGACTTTCATTAAAGAGAAAACGTTTGGGTTTTAGGGTTTATTCAGCATAGTGAAACATCTTTCTAGAGTTGACAGGCAGAATAAGGTTTGTATAGCTTGGAAAAATGCAAATAGTGAAATATCCACAGTATGTACTTGGAAAAATGATGATGTATGTTGACTCCAGGTTTTTTTAAAATGCTATAATTAAAGAAATTCAGCTTTCATTTTTTAAAATGTATGGCTTTCTAATTGTGTCTTACTGCACAGGAGATAAAATATCTGAGTTCTCTCTGCATCTAGCTATATTTCTATAAAGGTGCAGGACTTTACATTGCAGAGAGAAACCGAGTCCTCAGATGACACCCCAACGATCGAGTCCTCAGACGACACCCTGACAATCGAGTCCTCAGATGACACCCCGACAATCGAGTCCTCAGATGACACCCTGACAATCGAGTCCTCAGATGACACCCCGACTAAAACAATCCCTGCACTACCTCATCTGACCACCACACCATCATCATGTGCATCAGTTTTAGGTCTAGTTGAAAAGTCTCTGAATTTTTGTCACATGATTGTTGGTCGCAGTTGAGTCACTGATATCTTCTGAGTTGCGCCAAAAAGCGTAGAATTTTTTGTTTTTGACAGAATCTGGTTGCTTCAAAGGTTTTATTTTTGGTGAATTTTTATATGAGACATGCAGAAAAAAATAATTTTGCTGAAATATCATGCATTTTCCCCACTACTCTTCACATTAACACTAGAAAGATATCTCACCATGTGTCTCACCACGAGGATTTTGATGAGGTTCATTGTTTTAAGCTTAACTTTGGATCATTTTCAAGACAGAACCACATATCATGGTAAGAATCTGATTATTCTTTGTTTTTCACAGTTTCTGGCTGATAAATGGTGTAATTTTGGCACTTTTTCTGAAGAAAAAAATGCCTTTGAAACTCTCTAGTGGTTTATGGGTTTATTGAGCATGGTGAGATATATTTATAGAATTGCTATGCAAAGAAGTATGAAAGATGCAAAACTGTAAATAATCTGTACTATGTAGAGCCACCATTTTTATCCTGGTATTGGAATTACTTGTGGGTGCTTAGAAAAATGGCAACGCCAGGTTTTGTTTAGGCTTTTTGTACTATTAATAATTAAAGAAATTCAGCTTTTTTATAATTTATGGCATTCTAACTGTGTCATTCTGCACATAAAACCCTTCTGAGTAATATTTGCTTCCAGTTTTGTTTGAGCTGTTTGCATAAAGGTGCAGGACTTCATGATGCAGAGAACAACCGAGTCCTCAGATGACACCCCAACATAAAGAGACTCTGCACTACCTTATCTGACCTCCGGGATGTAAAGGAGGAAAACCAGACAACTGCAGAGAAGCAGAGGGTCATTTAAGGTAAAACTGTCTGCTGTGCAGAATGAGACATGTATAATGTCATAAATCTTAATGCAAGGGGGGAAAATACAATTTATTTCATTATATGTTTTACAATAATAGAAAAATGTACAATATTACTCCTTATTTTGTACATTCCATTGCCTTTATTGATCTATTTTCATATTTTGACAATTTTTTATTTAATTTTGTTTTATTTTACTTCTATTTATCTTTTTTGTAGGTAGATTTCTATTGTTTGGCATTCGTTGTGATTAGCAAAGAAAGAATTTCATAGAACAGGGAAACATGTTTCTTTGCTGTGCATATGACAATAAAATTTGAATCTTGAAGCTTGAATTTTCCTCCACAGACATTACCACCGCTGATAAATAAAAAAAAAAAGTCATTGCACTACAAACTCTAAATATTTTGCCACTTACTATTGAATCTGTTGTGAAAACGCATCCTGCAGTTCAACCCAATGGTCTCTCCAATTAATGTTAAGTGACCGATGGTCACAGCAGGATCACTAATGGCTTTACGTTTACAAAAAGAAGTGCAGAATTTTTTTAGTTTTTACAGAATATGGTTAGTGTAAACAGTGTATTTTTTAGCAATTTTTTAAACAAAACTTGCAAATATAGTTGTTTAAATGAAATGTCATTGCATATCAAGCTGAGATGTGGTCAATTTTCTTAACAGCACTTAACATGAAGTGCTGTTAAGAAAATCTGATGATTCTTTCTGTTTTGACAGTTGATTAGTCTGATAACTGGTGTAGTTTTGCCATTTTTTAAAAAGAAAACATGCTTTCAAATTCACTGGTGGTTCATTCAGCATGCTGAGATACCTTTTAAGAGTTGATATGCAGAACATTGTGAAACATGCAGTTTGAAAATCACAACATTTCATCAATATATTCATGCAAAAACGGGCTAAAAATAGACCGTTTGAACTAACTACATTCTGTAAAAAACTAAAAAATTTTGCACTCCTTGCCCCAGTTATGAAGCTATTATTGACTCAGCTATGACAAACAGTCACGTGATGAAAATTTAGCAATTGTTGGTTGTATTCACACAAAATACACAGAAAAAAACCATGGAAACAATTAAAAATGTATAGTTAAGTATTTACAGTGTGTAAAGTCACAAATGCTTTTTTTCAGTATTGGTAACAGCTGTGGACACTTGGAAAAATGTTTTTCTGGGTATTTTTATTTTTTATAAATTATAATCAAATGAATTCAGCTTCCTTTTGTTCTTTTTTATGATTTTTGCTATTTAACTTAGTCATATTGCATAAAAGACATTTGAAAATCACAACAATTCATCAAAACCACTCTATTTAACACGTCTCATTTAAAAATTCACCAAAACTAGACCGTTTGAACTAACTACATTCCATAAAAACCTAAAAATTCTGCAACTTTTGCCCCAATCAGGAAGCTATTAGTGACTCAGCTGTGACCTACAGTTGTGTGATGAAAATCCAGTAACTGCAGGCTGCATTCACACAAAATAGACAGGAAAAAAGCATGTAGCCAAATTAAACGTGTAAATAGGTAAGTATCTACAGTATGTAGAGTCACAAATTATTTTTTTCAGTATTGATAACAGCTGGGGACACTTGGAAAAATGTTGTTTCTGGGTATTTAAAATTTTTATAAATTAATAATCAAATAAATATAAGCTGAATTTTATTCTTTTTTTTTTTAAGGATTTTTGCTATTTAACTGAGTCATATTGCATAAAAGAGATTAGTGAGTTCTATCCACTTCTAGTCCTGGTTGTGCTGTTTCTATAAAGGTGCAGGACTTTACATTGCAGAGAAAAACTGTCTCCTCAGATGACACCCCGACATAAAGAGTCTCTGCACTACCCCGTCTGAGCACCACACCGATACCACGTGCTTCACTATTATCCACTCAGAGATGTGAAGGAGGAAAAACAATCAGACAAGTGCAGAGAAGCAGACCATCATTCAGGGTCATAAATCAATCAGGGTCATGATCGGTAGTGATCGGTGAAGACAGTTTCCTCCACCCACAGCCAGGGAAACACACCGACACACTGTGGCTCAGGGATGCTGACAGAATCATCATGTTTTTGTGTTCCTAAAAAAAAAAAAAATAAACCTCCATATGTGAAGGCAAAATTCATCCTAAATTTAGCTGAACCCACTGAACTCGGAGCAGTTTCTGGGCGTTTCTGTGCTCCTGTCACATTTTTCACTGCAATATAAAGTCCTGCACCTCTTTGGAAACAGAACAAGCATGAAGAAATGGAGAGAATTCTGAAATGTCTACAGTGCAGAATGACACAGCTATAATCCCATAAATCATGAAAAAGAAGGCTTAATTTCTTTGTGCATTTTGCAAAATATTAAAAAAAAATGGAATAAACACATGCTACTTTTTGCCAACAGGTACTGAAAAAATGTGACTCCACATCATCACTATGGATATTTTATTACTTACATATTTAATTTTTTTGTAAACACTGCCTGCAGTTCAGCCGAAAACTCCTTTAACTTTTGTCACATGACTGTTGGTCACAGTTAAATCACGAATAACTTTTCGGTTGCAATAAAGAGCACAGAATTTTTAGTTTTTTACAGAATCCGGAGAGTTAAAATGGTTTATTTCATTTTAATTTCATTTCACGAGATAAGTGGAATAAAAGAATTTAATTAATTATTTATTTAATTAATTGTGATATTTTATTAATTTAATTAAATATCACAATTTCACCCTTGGATTTGGTTAATTTTCCTGATCTAAATGCGAAAGAATATGAAAATCTGACAATTCTTTCTGTTTTTACAGCTTCTTGCTCTGAAAATGGTGTAATTTTAGAGATTTATTAAAAGAAAACATGCCTCTGAAGTCGGGTTTTTGGGATCAGAGGGTTAAAAAGACGAGTGAACACACTGAACCGACTAAACCTGATGTGGTCTTCTGCAGTAATCCTTTAAGTAATACCAGCGTCTCGCTTCATGAAGGATGTAAGCTTCATTTTTTAAGCCTTATGCAACAGAGTTAGACAGAACCACAAACTGCAGCCTCCAAAATCAACACATCAATAAAACTATTTAACCGTTTGAGCCCCAACATCCATCAGGCAGGTTTTCTTTTTTAAAAAAAGGCTAAAATGACTCCATTTACCTGCCAGAAACTGTAAAAACAGACAAAATTGTCAGTGATTTTTAACTTTCTGACAGTGATTTAACAAACCATGCATTGTTTATAGTTCTATACGCAAATATGGTAAAATTTAAGCTGAAAATTGTGATAATAAGACATAAAATTCTAAATAAATATCAATAAATTCTTAATTTTTAAAAAAATCTATTGCATGAAAACTGGGTCACTTTGCATAAAAGACATTGTTTGAGCAGGTTATAAAAACTTTAAAAAGTGAAATATCTACAATAATATATAGTATGTGTAATATAATATGGAAATATTGTATATGTTGCTTTTTTTATGCTCGTTTCAAGTTTTGTACTAAAATTTTTGCTGTTTTGCATGATAAATTGCATTCTACCTGTGTCATTTTGCATAGAGGCATAAAAGACATTGTTAACTTTTCTCTACTTCTATTGTTGCAGGGAGGAGACAAGTATGGAAACAATTTAGACAGATTAAAAGGAAAATAAAACATATTTGAGCCATAAAATCAATGTGGCATGGCTCGAAAATAGTAAACAGAGGAGCAGGCTGCTGGAAGATACATTCAGCATGGTGAAACAAGCTGATGTGCCAAAAACATCAAGCTTAAACCGGTTTTAAAAACGTTAAAAAGTGAAATATCTATAAAAATGTAGAGTATGTATGATACAGTATGTAAATATTGAATATGTTGTTCTTTTATGCTCGTTTCAACATTTGTACTGAAATTTTTGCTGTGTTTTCATGACAAACTGCATTCTAACTGTGTCATTTTGCATAAAAGACTAGTTGTTCTGTTTCCGTAGAGGTGCAGGACTTTATATTGCTGTGAAAAATGAACCTACAGTAAATAAAAATGAAACTGTTCAATGCTGAGAGGGTTAAAAACACATTCTAGCGTTAACAAAGACTGGATTTATAGCAGGGCTGCGTTTGTTTTACCTGGTTGCCCCGAATAAACCATCAAGTAAAGGAAGTTTAACAAATTTGCAGAGCTGCACGATCACTCATGCATCTTTTTCCAGGTTCATACGGTTGTTTAAGAGAAAAAACAAACAACACAGGAGTGATATTGAAACATTTCCTCCAGACTGCTGCAGGGGAAATATTTTATATAAGATGCCGAATGTGCAATAAATACGATATGATTTCCTTTCAGATGCTGCTTTGTTCAGGATGGTTTGAATGATGCTCCTGTTTTATGCTAAAAGGGTCAGAAACTTTTTCATTTCAGAGCTACAACACTTCAATAAAGTCGAATAATATTAACCTGAAACATTTCTCAGTAACACTTCATTTCTATGCAGCGCTAAGAGGTTGAATTTATAAACATATTCCAAAATAAACCTGTAAAAAATGTTCAAAGATGCAGTCAGTAAGCTGCTAATGTAACTTTCAGTATTTTATAACAGGAACTTAATTTAATTTGGGCCAACAGAGGAAATGTTGTGGTGGATTGGAGTGGGAAAAAGTTTTATAACACGGTAACACCCAGAACAGACAGTAATAATAGGCCTAATTCTACAGATTTATTACTTTCTTTATAATCTCATCTGTATACAGCAGCTTGGAGATTAACTTATTGATTTACGAGGTCATGTTTCCCATGTCCTAAATAGGAAATGCACAATAAAATTTTAATTTTGTGAGACGGGAAAAAATCTCTCAGCTTAAACGTGATAGGGCTCAATTATATTTTAGATTTTATTAACCACATTTAATCTCCAGTCTACATTTTCTATACTCGTGCATTTATATATTTAGATTTTTATTATGTATTTTTAGTGCACCTTTGTGAATAAGAACCTTGGTATCATTTTGTATGTTTCTGCTGTAATCAAGCAGCTCCAAAATTAGAATACTTCAACTACTGTGTAACACTCCTGAGAAGAAGTAGGCCAAATTGTACTTTCTTGAGTGTTTATCTGTGTGTACAGGAGCAGTTTCCGGTATCATAATAAACTCCTTCACCACAGTGCCGCCGTGTGTTTCTGACCAGCTGCTGTATGCTTCAGATTTCTTACCATATATTCCATCGGCCAACAGGCTGCCTGAGATCTGAAACCCTAAAAACACCAAAGTGCACATCAGCAGGCGGTTCACACATTCACAGGAGCCAATCGCAGCGCTGCAGCCGCTCCACTCCCAGCATGCTTTGCTCCCGGGATCAGCTGTGGAGAGGGGTCATGGGACCGCCGAGATATCGAATAGAGATGCAGCGCCGACGTGAGAAAGTGGGAGAAAGGAAGAGCAGGAGGAGGCAGTGATCCAGCGAGCGTGTCGAAACAAACCCTGTGGAATGAAAGGAATTAGCTGCATGTAGGACGGCTGTGTCTCGGCCTGTACGGCAAAAAAACAAAACAAAACGGTGTTTAGGTTTCTGTGTGGAAGACTGAGGAAGCTGCAGGCAGTCAGGAAATATTAGGGGAGACGATCTACACTGGAAAAATGCTGTTTCAATTGTTGTTGGCTGGAATTTTTAAAAAATAAATGACAATTACTCTTATTTTACAGAGTTTCTTGTTTTGTTATATTACAGTGATTTAGTAAAATGACAGAAAAAGCATTTATTTACATGTTTAAAAAATATAAATTTTTTCCCTAAATTACACTATTTTAGGGGAAAAAATACATTATTTTGTTTAATATATTTATTATTAAAATATTGTTAAAAATATTATTTTAAAGAAAAATTCTGTATATCATAAAAATTTGCAAAAAAACATTATTGTCAATTAATATTTATTTTCAAAATATAATTTTACAGATATTTGCCATTACTTGAAAAAAAATCTGTATATTGAGGATTGAAAAAGAGAGTATGATTTTTTTAACTGATTTTTTTTTCAAAAATTCTCAGTGTTTAATTAAATTACAGATAAAATCCTGGAAAAATGACAGGAAAAAAGTATTAATTTACACATCAGCTAAAAAAAATACAAAACAACAGACAAAACAGTAAACAATATCCACATAATTATCTGTATTTTTAGAAATGATAAATTGTTCTTTGACAGTGTTTGACAATAAAATTAATTTTTTTCCCTCAGGTATTCATATTTGGAAAAAATATTATTTTACAGATATTTTGGATTTTTTTCAGGAAATATGTAATATAATGACAGAAAAAGTACTAATTTACATGTAAACGGTAAAAATAAAATAAAATTCATTCATTCATTTGTATTTTTATAAAGTTATTAGTTGTTGTACCATTTGAAATTTACACCATTTTACTGTATTTAAATATAATCAATATATATTATTATTTTACAGATTTTTTTTGTTTGTTACAATGTTTACATGACAGCATGTCACAGTATTTTTAACATTTTCTTTTTGCAATTTTAAACTAAATAAATTATGAGTTATTATGGATTCCTTATGGGATTTATGGCAACGTCAGTATGTACGTAAAAAGTACAGAAAAGTATTAAATCATAAAAAACAAAACAGGTCAAAACAGTAAACAATGTCCACATTAAATATCTGTATTTTTTACAAATGCTAAATTGTTCTTCTACAATGTTTGAAATAAAATTACACTTTTTTTTCTCATGTATTCAAATCAGAAAAAAACATTATTATTTTACAGGTATTTCAAAAGAAAAATATGCATATTAAGGATTTAAATGCAGTAAGTATTTTAATGATTTTCAGAAAATAATACTAAATAATAATAATAATTCTGTAACAAAAATCACAGAAAAAGCACGAATTCATATGTAAACTGTTTAAAAAAAAGCTGTAATCCTGTATAATAAAAAAGTATTTTTATTTATTATTTTAAATTTATAGCTTTTTACTGTATTTAAATCTAATACATATAATTTTAATTTTCTATTTTTAAAAACATTTTTTACATTGCAATTTAACTGTTTTGTTTTTAATATTATTATTTATTTATTTTTTGAGGGAATTTTGCACTGAACAAATTCTGAGTGATGTAAGATTTGTGGCTTTTAGGACATTTATTGACATGTAAATAAACATGTAAAGTTCTCTTTTATCACTATGTTCTACCTGTCAAAGCACTTTGTGAATGTTCTTCTGAAAGGTGCTATACAAATAAAGTTACTATTATTCTTATTATTGTAAAAATAAAACATGTCAAAACGGTACATAATTTCCACAATAAAAAGTACAATTTTCACGTTTTCTACAGTACAGTACAGTGCTTGGACGTCAGATTTCTCCAGAATATGTTTTCCCAGTGTGGTTTAGATGCTGCAGGGCCTCATGTGCTGCCAGTGTCCGGCTGACTGTGTGTTTGTGTGTAATGTGATTTGACTCAGCTTCCTTTACGCACACTGGGCCTGAAAACACGAGCGTGGACGAGGAGACGGCCGAGCCGCTGACCTTTCCCCCGCTGGACCGCTGCCAGTCCGGGCTGCTGCTGAACATCAGCTCGCATTACGGAGACGAGAGCAGAGAAGAAGAGCAGAGAAGAAGAGCAGAGAAGAAGAGCAGAGAAGAAGAGCAGAGAAGAAGAGCAGAGAAGAAGCTTCGCATGCAGGCAGGCAAGGACAAGGGCAAAAAAACTGCAATGGACAACCAGAGCCACATTAGATTATCCAGGCATCCAGCGGGAGGTCGGTTTCAGAGCTCACCAGCCAACATGTGAGCCGGCTATTTTGGGCAGTGCCAGCCCCCTTCCACCACCCCCTCTAACCACACTCCCACATCTCTATCTGCTGCCATCATTCCCTTCCTGCTGCTGCCGCCGCCGCCGGCCTCGCTCCACTTACAACTTCCACTTACAACTTCCTCCCCTCCGCTGCTGCAACAGTTTTATTGGCCACAAACTGTTATTTCATCAGCGAAACTCTCTGAGCGCCATCTTTTAACGCATCTGCAGCGTCGGCGAGGATCGAAACTGCTTGGTTAGGGTTTGTTTGCAGACATTTCTTGGTTTAACCCTCTGGAATCCAAGCTGGGTGCTTCTTTTTTGTTGCATTTTCCCCTCAATTTTACCACAATATAAAGTCCTACACCTCTATGGAAACAGAACAACCATGAAGAAGGAGAGAGAACTCCAGTTATGACGATAAAAATCAGGAAAAAACTGTCAAAAGCTTAATTTCTTTGACAATTATTTCACAAATATTTAAATAAATGTGGCATCAACATGCACAACTCCTTTCCATGAGCCCATAAGTGTTACTAATACTGGAAAAAACATATATATTTATTTAAATACTTACAGTTTTCATTAATTTCCGTACTTCTCTGCTATCGTCTCTGTCTAAACATAACCTGAAATTCATCTAAAACTCTGAATTTTTGTGAACTAACTGTTGGTCACATCTGAGGCCTTAAAAGTTTCACATTTATATCAACGATCACAGATTTTTTTGTTTTTTACAGAATATATTTAAAGCAAAGAATTTATTTTGGGGATTTTTTTTAAGTAAGACACATAGAATAAAGTAATTTCGGTGAAATATCACAAGTTTAAGCTTGGATTAGTTCAAGGACTGTCTGAAAGTTTAAAATCAGACAGTTTGTAGCTGATAAATGGTGTAATTTTGACATTTTTTAAAAAAGATAAAATGCTTTTCAAACCCTTTTGGGCTTCAGAGGGTTTAGTCAGAACTTTGCAAACTTCATTTTAGTTCAGAAAAACAACACAAGCTGCAGAGTTCTAGTTTGAGGGAAAGTTTTTAATTTCCTCACAGTAGAGCTGGACAACAGAGCAGATGATTTATCATGATAAAATGATTAATTTCAGTTGACAATGATGGATAAGTATCATTTTAGTGGTCTATAAAATAAAGGTTTCATTTGAATTAACTTTTTTAACCTGTTTAATATGGCACATGTATAATAATTTTAATGTAAACCCGACAATGACACTGAAAAATTATAAATTTAGACACATAAATAAAAATAATAAGGATAAAGGAGTGATCTCACCTTTACATAATAAACTAAAAAAGAAACTAAAACCATCCGGGTGTTCCTCAAAAGTAAAAGAAATATTGTTTGGTAACATCAAGTCCAGTCATGATGATAATAAATCAGGTTGAGGTGAACTTTAATGCAACTATCTCATCGTCATCAACCCTAAAGTCATAAATCCTGATTAAAGTCTGGTCTGCAAATATCAATTTCCTCTAAGGGCACTTTTCCTATTGTGCACTGAAACCACTATCTATTTATAGTAGTATCAGCAAATCTGCTTTTACTTTTCATCTGCTCAGATAGCAACAGCAATTTTATCACAGTTTTTTTTTTTTTTTTTAATGGTTTGACATCCAGTTTAAACTCTAAATTTAAATGCATCTAACATGTTTCAGCCTGATAATTAACTCACTGGTGATTTATTATTAATCTGAAATCAACACAAGGGATAATGTGGAGCAGAGAACAGTTATGGCAGATCCACCTTGGATGGATTATGTCATATAAAGTGATCATAAATCAACCTTTTCTTGCAGAAGACAACCTGTTGCATTACCTCCTGTAGTATAAAGAATAATAGAGGAGCCCTAACCTGCAAAAAACGAGCAACTTCCTGAAGATTTCTGCAAAAATAGAGAATAAAGATCATAAAGTAGGTGATTAAATGATTCCAAGAAATACCAATAATAGCAGAATTTGTGTTATTCTGTCTCTGATCTGCTTAGAACTCTTTTATCATAAACTCTAGACATTTAAAATGATGTCTGTGAAATTTTACTTTGATATATTAAATACTCTCTGAGATAACTGTACCCTTCATCCGATTTTCAGCAGTTTTTTTCACACATTTAAATTTGATTCTGTTTGAACAACATCTCAGGAGCTATTAAAGATAAAAACTTGAAATTCTTTCTGTTATTTCTCATCACGCTGTTGATTAAAACCTGTAATATTGGACAAATAGACAAAACAATCTCTGAATATTGCTGAGTTAAAATATGAAAAAGAAAGGGGAAACTGGCATACTGAAAGTCCCAGCTGATAAACTGATAAAGCAGAAGTCAACTAGTGAGGTTTTCTGAACCACATGCAGCTGCAGGTCACAATAATACCAAACTAAACATGTAGAATACTTTAATATTAAGTATTTGGTCACGAGAAAAAGGTTGAACTTTTATTAGTGATTGAGCAGGTTTGACAAGTTGCAGGACAAAAAACTAAAATATTGCTTGAGAGTCTGACCCAAGTAGAACAGACTTCTGGAGTTTCAAAATTCTGATTTAATGCTATGATGAAAAATAACAGTGAATATTTCAGGTTTTTTTATCTTTAATAGTTCCTGAGATATCAAACAGTCTCAAATTTCAATGTGAGAAAAGTGAGTCGATGTGCAATTTTTACAAAAAATTATCTTGAATACTACTCGATATATTGGGTTAAAATTTCACAAATATTTTTATAAATATCCATATTTTATTCAATAAAACTTTAAAGCAAATTGGAGCTAGCTGAGCAGAAACTAGTGGAACAAAGAGATGATTTAAGACGTAAAGAGTCCATAAAAAAACAGTAGGAAAGTATGTTTAATAGGTTCATGCAACATGCCATCAATGTCCAAAACTAAAATGAGAAGTTCGGTTGCATCAACAAATCTCAGTCCCACCTAAAAAAAAGCAAGGACTTGATGTTAATGGAGCACAAGATCATTCCCTTATCATTATTTATTCTTATTTATGCATCTAAATGTATTTATTTGACTTGTTTTTACATTAAAATTATCACCTGAGTGCCTTAATAAAGAGGATAAAGTGGTTAAATTCTAATTAAACCTTTGTTATTCTGTTTTTTATTAAAAGCGGATCATCAAAAATGCTCAAAAATCATCTATATCGACTGAAATTAAATATTTTATTGAGATAAATCTTGGTTATGTTGAACCTGCTGTGTATTAAAGGCCTCTTACCCTAAACTGACCTGATATATTGTGAGAAGAAAAGCTCCTGTAGGCCTGATCTGCAAGAAAATGCAACTTCTGACAGGTTCCAGCTCAGTTTTCTGCACGATTAAGACGATATCTGCCAATATGACAATCACAGAAACCGATACAGGATGCAGCAGTCATCGCAGTGTGATTGTGGTTCTGCTTTTTTTTCTGCAAACTTGACGGAGGCCGAGCTCATGTTTAAGATCATGCAGGCCGAGATTTCCATCAGACCGCGGCTGCACTGAAGCAGCGTGTTGCAGTGAAGCGAGCTCCGCAGGAGGAAGCACCGCCGAGGCTCGGGCCCATTGTGTAGCAGCAGCGAGGGACAACCACACGCTACGACCTCAAAAACAAACTCCTACGGCCTGTTTCCAGGCTAAAAACACACACCGACGGACGGACGTACACATCAGACACCCACACGAGTCTCCACGTCCTGTCAGGAGTTCAGTTCGAGGCTAATATGCACGCTAACGTTTCCACTGACTGCTTGTTTAAATCCCCTATAATAACCACTGATGATGAAATCACAGAAAAGCTTGCAATAACCTCCTTTCCAACTCCATAAAAACAACATTAAATTCTACCTGCAGCTGCAACTAAAAATTATTTTCGTTGCCAGTCAATCTGTTGATCACTTTTTTAACCAATCAGTGTCAGAAAATGGTGAAAAATGTCGACCAATGTTAGCCAAAGCTCAAGATAATGCCTGACAGTAGCTTATTTTTTTTCCACAATCCAAACATACAGAAGCTGAAATCAGAGAATTTCATTTTTTTCCCTTAAAAAGTGACTCTAACTGATTAACTGAACAACTAATGATCAGTTGTTGCAGCTATAAATGACTCACTGATCAATCAATTAATCTTTTCAAGTTAATTTGAGAATATTGGTGCATCTAACTGGGTTGAAACTAAGAAATATTTTCATTATCGAGTGTCTGATTAGTTGTTTTGGCCCCACGATGTCGTCTTAAAGTGTCAGACGCGTCAACATGTTAACAGCAGCTCAGTAGCAGAGTTTAATTCGAGGCTAATATCGACGCTAACGTTCTCCTTGTATATAAAAATCCCAGCTGATTTCCGGCCCGGGTTGTGTGTCCGTCTGCAGACCTGTCAAAGCTTCGTCCGTAACGATCCCGCCGTCCCGTCAATCACGGCCGAAACGTTTACCGGCGACTGATGGGGTTTGAGCAGAGCCGGACAGATCCAATTTTAATGGTCGGAGATGCTCGGCTCTGACTGACAGATCGGACTGTCTGTGTTTGTCCTGATAGATATATATATATGTGTGTGTTGATGTGTTGTTGACTGGACCTTCTCTTCGCCTCCAGTTCATCAGCGCTGATAACTGCAGGCGCATAACGTGGTGTCAGGGGCTGCCGGTGTGTCCGACCCTGATAAGACGCCTTCAGTCGCCTCAATCATCCCTCCTGCCCTTCAGTCTGTTTCCATAATAGTTTGTCTGTCCTTCACTCGCTCGTGGTGAACTTTAACTCCACCACGCTGACCCCGTTTCGACACATCTGAGGGCTGTTTTCAGTCTCCATGGACACGATCGGCACAGAAGAAGCAGTGGAGGTTATATGGTCTGATTGTGTACAGATTGGCTGGTTTAATCCCCCATAATAATCACTGACCATAAATCACAGTCAATACTGCAATAACCGAGTCTCTTCCTTCTTCCAACTCCATAAAAATAACATTTTATTGTACCTGCAGCTGCAAGTAATGATTGTTTTCATTCTCAGTTAATCTGTTGATCACATTCTTTGATCAATAAATTGGGTTTTTGGTCTTTAAAACGTCAGAAAATCGTGAAAAATGTAAATCTGTGTTTCTCAAAGTCCAAGATCACATCCTCAAAAGTCTTGTTTTGTCCAAAACCCAAATATATTCAGTTTACTGCCATAAAGGAGGCAAGAAACCACATTAAAAATGATTTATATTGTACTTGCAGCTGTAACTAATGATTATTTTCTTTCCCGATTAATCTGTCATCACTTTTTCGATCAATCAGTTGGGTTTTTGGTCTCTAAAATGGCAAAAAATGGTGGAAAAATGCTGGTTAGTGTTCCTCGAAGTCTGAGATAACATCCTCAAGAGTCGCTTGTTTTGCATCTGGACCAGCTTGTTTTGTCTATAACCCAAAGATATTCACTTTACTGTCATAAAGGAAGCAAGAAATCCCATAATAATAACATTACAGTGTATCTAAAGCTGCAACTAATGATTATTTTCATTCTCAATAAATTTGTTGATCACTTTTTTTGATCAATTAATTGGGTTTTTGGTCTCTGACATGTCAGAAAATGGTGATAAATTTTCCCAAAGTCCGAGACGACAAATATTTTGCCAAAAGATATTCAATTTACCATCATAGAGGAGGAAAGAAACCAGAAAATATTCACTTTTACGGAGCTTCAGTCAGAGAATTTAAGACTTTGCTGACATTTAATCAATTCTAACTGCAGCTCTAGTTTTTAATTAATACTGCAACTGATAACTATTTTCATATTCAATTAACTGATCAGTCATTTGGTCTCTAAAATGTCAGAAAACTGTGAAAAATATACTCAACTACAACCTGAAGGTGAACTGCAACAACTATTCCATTAATCAAATGGTTAATCAGTAACGTTTTTAAATATCAATTAATCTGAGTGATTTTTGAAGTAAAAAAGTGAAAATTCTCAGATTGCAGCTCCTTAAATGTGAACATCTTCTGGTTTCTCTCCTCCTCTGTGATGATAAACAGAATATTTTTGGACAAAACAAGACATTTGTCATCTTTAGGAAGCACTGATGGACATTTGTGACTGTTTTCTGCCAGTTTATAGACCAACCAATTAATCGATTAATCTAGAAAATAATCAGCTACATAAATGCAAACTACCTGCAGCCCTATTAGACACTGCAATATTGCCAAACTAAGTCAGAGAAGATTTGGAGAATAATCAATGAGCTGATCAGAGCTGCAACAATTGACCAATAAATTGTTCAACCAAACAACTAATTGACAAATCAAGAAACAATTCAGCTTCTCTCTCACATAATTTTAGTTTAAAACACTAATTTTGGGGCTGCAGCTGATGATTATTGTCTAGATATTGACGGTTTATCAGGCTACTGGATCAGATATTAAGCCTTTCTCTAAAGACCAGTGTTGCTGTTTTTTGCGTCTGAAACCACATGTGATTTATATGAATTTAAGACGAATGTCGCACAATGATTCCCTTGTTTTGGTGACTAAATGAGTTTTACTGTAATCATCTGCAGACAGACGCTCTCATGATAACCGGTTCATGAATCAGTCCTACTTCCTTTGTCTGCGGTTGGATTTAAACAAACTTTAAAATAAAAAAAACTCTAACCTTCTACAAAGGATGTTCAAAAATGTGGTTTGTATCTGACCTCAGTCCTGAATCTTTTATGAAGAAGTTGTAGACAAAGTGCTGAAGTAAATATGACTTAAGTGTTTGTTTAATAATCATATGTGTCATCTTAAATTAGTGACCAACCAATGATCGGCCAATTAGGTCAAAAGATGGTGAAAAATCAATGTTTCCTAAAGCCCCAGATGAAAAATATGTCACTTTCCCCAAAGATAAACAGTTTTCTGACATAGAGGAGCAAAGAAACCAGGAAATATTCACATTTAAGAAGCTGAAATCAGATAATTTTGACCTTTTTCAGTCACTGCCCTAATCAACTAATCATTAATCAGTTAATCTTTACAATTCTACCTTGAATTGAGTATATTATGGTGTTTAATTATGGCTGCAAGTATTGTGGAATAGTTTCTAGATTAATCGATTAGCTGTCAATGCAAAATGTCAATTAACGTCAAAATGTCTTTTTTTTTTTTTTAACTCAAATGCATTCAGTATACTATCAGAGGAGGAAAGAAACCTGAAAATATTCACATTTAAGAAGCTAAAATCTGAAATTTTTTGTTTTCCCCGAAAGTTACTCAAACTGATCCAAAGTTTATGAAAAATACTTGACCACTAATTGACTAATTGTTGCAGAACAACCAAACCTTTCAACTCTAACGAACTCTAAAGAATTATTTTCATTGTTCAGTGTTTTCTGCATTAATCGATTAGTTGGTTGGTCTGTAAAATGTCAATTAGTGTTTCCTAAATGTCTTGTTTTGTCCGAAAATATTCAGTTTATTGTCATAAAACCTGAAAATATTCACATTTAAGAAGCTGCAATCAGAGAATTTAGACTGTTTTTCTTAACAAAGTTACTTACTAGTAGATTTGGTTAAAATATTTGACAACAAATCGACTAACTAACAAATAATTGCAGCTTTAATCAACTTATCAATCAGTCAGGACTGTCATAGAGGAGAAAAACCTGAAAATATTCACATTTAAGAAGCTGCGATCAGAGAATTTAGACTTTTTCTAAAGAAAATCACTCAAATCGATTAAATGATTGACTATTAAAACAGTATTAAAAGACGACAATCATTACAACTCTAATTAAGGCTGCAACTAGTGAATATTTACATTCCTGGTTAATCGATTAGTCGATTGGTCTCTCAAATGTCAAAAATGGTGAAAAATTCAGTTTATAGCTGCAACAATACACCCATTTATCAAACAGATGTCTCCTTTAAACTGATTAGCATCTTTTTAGATAATGATCAAATCAGATTGGGTCATTTTTTAAGAAAAAAAGTCCAAGTTCTATGATTTCAGCTTCTTAAATGTGACTATTTTCTGGTTTCTTTGTTCCTCTATGAAAGTTATACTGAATATCTTGTGGCAGGATACTTTTCTTGGTCTTTGGCAAACCCTAAACAACATTTTCGCCATTTATTGACATTTTAAAATGAAATTGTTGAATCATTTAAGGTGACAACTATTCATTTTGGCTGGGATGTTTAACTAAGGCAGCAACTAGTGAGTTTTTTGACATTATTGATTAACTGATTAGTCCTTTGGTCGCTAAAATGTCAGAAAATGGCAAAAAATACAGTTTACAGCTGCAACAATACATCCATCAATCAAATAGATGTCAACTTTAAACTGATCAGCAACTTTTCTGATAATGATCAAATCATTAATGTGAATATTTTCTGGTTTATTTGCTCCTCTATGACAGTAACTGAAAATCTTTGGTTTTCTTGGCCTTTGAGAAACACTGATCAACATTTTCACCATTTCAAAACGAAACAGTTGATGATTAATCGATTGATCATCGCAGCTCCGGTGTGTAATAGGCTGCAAACACCACGTTCGTGAAGTTCTCTCCAGTTCTGACCTGATTTCTCAACATTCAACCACCACTGGGGCAGAAGCTACACTCACTCTGCTCCTCTGAGGCTTCAGGCTCCAACACTGAAACCCAAAAAACTCGTCTGACAGCAGGACAGGGAACAAGTCAAGCATTCAGCGCAGCTATTTTACGGTAACCCGACGCACAAACGTGCAGAACAACAAAACACAAAGACGCGTTCCTCCAACTTTGGAGACGTGCGGGGAGGCTGACGCACGGCGCGGCGCGCACGGTCCAGACCCAACCATGCCTCAAAAAGAAGTGTGGTCAACTTTTAACGAGCAACTCACCAGCTCTGTTCCTCCCTGCGCCTCCACTGGCCCTCCTGCCTGCCCTCCTGCCTGCCCGCCGAGCTGCCGCCGCCGCCGCCGCTGCGTAAAAACTTCAGCTCCGGTTCATCCAACGGGACAAAAAGTCTCGATCGGTTCCGTCCGCCGGGAGCCGAACTCTTTGGGTAGAAACTTCATAAGAGATGAGTGTGAACTTCTTCTTTCCTCTCCCTTTCCTTCCCTTCCTCCTCCCCCTTGCCTCCCCCCTCCACGGTCACGACAGAAGCCACTTCCGCGAAACAAATGGCAACGTCATCTGGCCGCGGATCCTGTGTGCTGTGTGTGTGTGTGTGTGTGTGTGTGTGTGTGTGTGTGTGTGTGTGTGTGTGTGTGTGTGTGTGTGTGTGTGTGTGTGTGTGTGTGTGTGTGTGTGTGTGTGTGTGTGTGTGTGTGTGTGTGTGTGTGTGTGTGTGTGTGTGTTTGGCCCCGTTTCTTTTCTTTTTTTTTTTTCTTATTTGCACCTGGACCAGTCAGCGCAGATTGCGTAAAAGTAGAAATCCCTCATCGCAGAAGCCCAGAGTTAAAGTTTAAGTCACCGAGAGCAGCTGTTTCTCACTAAAAGTTTTGTTTTCGTACTGCGGTCACCACCTAAAACCACATTTGTTCACAAGTAAAAGTTCACTTCTCTGTCCTTTAATGTAAGCTTTTCAGCAACAAACACTTTTGATGTTTGAGCTCAAAATGACTCATCTTCAAGCCAAATGCCGATTTATTGTGACTCTTTTATTTAAACGATAGATTTTTTCTGGCTGGAAATGACAAGTGAAAAAAAAACACAGAAAGGCATTGTGTTTGAGATGTTAGTGATGAATTTAAACTATTTTTATGTTTTCTTTTCCCATTTTCACTACAAAAAAAGTCATGTCCAAAATTATTCATACCCTAAATTGTTACAAGTTTTTCAGAAAATATAGAATCCAGATGCCATTTTCTACCAGTAGTAGGTCTCTAGTCAGTTCCTAGTGAAGATCTCATTGAGGACATCCAGTTGCAAGTTGTTGCTGCTCACGAGACATTTAAAGGTTATAAAGTCATACAAATTGTGAATCATCGTGAGTTTTTCTTCAACTAATATATTTCTTATGGCTAGAAATTGCAGAAACAAGTGACAAAAGACAGTAAAATGTTGTGTTAGAGATGATAAAGTTGACCTATCTAAAAATGCATGTCCAAATTAATTATATTCCTGAGAATTGGTGCAACTTTTTGAGCGAATGAAGCTTTTTCCAAATGTTCCTGGTAAGTTCTACCATGTTCTAGAGTGTTCTAATACTCTAAAACTAAATTTAGAACAACTGATGCAGTAGTTCTCTAGTCAAGAGCTCAGTGAGGACCTCCAGATCCACATTTTAGCTGCTCATAAGACGTTTAAAAGCTATAAAGTCATATCAGAGTGTTTTCCAGGTCCAGTGTCCACAGTTTGAAGCCTGGTGAATAAGTCCAAGGAGTTCCACACTGTGGAACATGTCAAAGGGCTGCTAGGAAGACAGACGTGAGCCCTGCACTGGAAGAATGGTAGAGGACAAGAAGAATCCAAGGATCAGCACCAAGAGCATCCTGATGAATGTGAGCAGTTCTGGTAGCAACATGTCCATCAGACACTCCATCAGACCAAGAACAAGGCTGGTCTCCATGGATCAGACCAAGGAGGACTCCACTTCTCCAAGACAGACACACTAAAGCTCAGCTGGACCTGCAGCACTTCTCTACTCACTTACTGCTCAGTTACAAGTCATGTCTGAAGGAAACGGCATCATGAGAAAAGAGGAAACATGGAGATTGTGGAGGAGAACATCAGGCAGTCTGCAGAAAAACTGCTCCTTGGGCAGCATTGGAGCTTCCAACAAGACAATGATGTGAAACATGGAGCAGACGTGGTGAAGAAATGGTGAAGAGAAAACAATGAGAAGATGTTGGAGCGTCCCAGCCAGAGTCCAGACCTGAATCCATCCAGAATGTGTGGAGGAACTGAAGAGCAGAGTGATGGAGAGGAAGCCTTCAAAGAGCTGGAGATGGACACTTGGAGGAACTAAATCCCAGTGGAGACACGAAGAAACACTGTTAGACACTAGAACTACTGATGTGGAGGAAAAGAAAGACTTACTGAGGAAGGATATGAAACATTTTGGACAGAATAACAGATTCTTTTGTTGTCTTTTGCCACTTGTTTATGTCATTTCCAGCCAGAAACAGTTATTGATAAAAAAAAAAAAAACAAAACATCACTATAAATGTCATTTTGGTACGGGGATGAATAAATATGTGTTTAACTTTATGTATTATTTGTAGGTTTCAAGCCATCTCTTCCTCGTGACTCCCCACACACACTTCCATAAAGTTTGGTTTGATCATTTTCAACAGTCTGATGGTGGGAAGCGATAACTTTCTCTCTGCAGGCTGCAGCCTAAAAATACCACCAACAGGTAAACATGCCCCTGAGAAAGACACTTAATCCCAACAGCTCACATGCTCTCAGGGAGGATCTTTACCCACAGGCCACAGGAAACATTTAGTCCTGTCATCATAGCAAAAGCTATACTGGTGTAAATAAGAAAAAACAAATGTGCAACAGCTGAATTCCTTTTAGCTTCTTCACTTTCACTGTATGCCGACTTTCTGCAACACAACAGGGCCTTTGTTATTAGTGACAACGGTGCTTTTATGACATGTGAAATTATCCGTGAAATAAGCCGTGCAGTATGGAAACCTACTTCTGCCAAGAAAAAGCTGTGAACACATACAGAAATCACACAAATAACATGATGTATAGAGAGTAAAAGTGACAACCTACACTGAGATTTTAACTAAAATTATGATGCAAGACATTTTATCCCAGAATTGTCACTTGCATCATGATTTGTTTGATTTATATTTTAAAATCTGACTCATTATGTTGGTATTTTCTTCTACTATAAGTGTGACATTAAACATTAAATATTTAAATAATTCTAAATCATTCGTCTGTTTTTTTTTTTTGTTCCCAAACAAAGAAGGACCATCATACCTTCATCTGCAAGAAACAAAATAATCGTATAATTGCATTTCACATTGTGGAAATATTTTATTCACACTTAAAGGTTGTATTATTTCCTCTAAATTATACAAAACTGCTTAAACTATAGGCTTAGATTTCAGGTGGGTTAATGTATCCTCCCCATAAAAATGCAAAAAAAAAGCTAACATGACTATAATATATACTAATAGATGCAGTAATACCTTCATTTGTCATTTTTCTTTAAAATAAATTACATAGATATGTGTGATTTGTCTTGAATTTGCAGAAAATTTTGAACATGAACAGAAATCTTGCTGAAACGTGTATGACCTTTTAACATCTGGAGGTTTTAAAATAATTGAAAGGATGTGAAAAAGTGCCACTTGCATATTTAAAGAGGTTACTTCCCCAAACAAAAGACAAGAAAAAAACAGAGGACTGAAGAATAAATCCTGCTGGAGTATGTGTTGACTCAGCAGGAGCATTATGAAATGAGAAAAGCTGATCTGCAGCAGAATAAATATTTGAAAGCATCACAGAATGTCTGAGAGTCTCAGTGCATTATTTTCCACTAATTTTGTTATATTTCATCAGCTGGAGCTTGAATTTTGGGTTTTTCTTTACACAAATGAAGATATTTGATGCAGAAAAGGTGCAAACTGGTGCATAAAAATTCACTAGAATACCGGAAATAATATATATGACACTCTGACAGCAGATTACCCTGCAGTAGGTACTTTTTTGGCAACAAAAACAGCCACAAATGAGGTTGTACGGGGCTGGTTTTTAAGACTGAAACATAGCAGGAAGGTTTTGGTGGGCCTAACATAGCCTGCAAGTTCCTGCAGTGCAAAATGGCTTAATATGTGTTGTATTTTGCAATTTACATCTTTTATTTGTGCATAAACACATCCTTCATAACCTGAAAAATCAATGAATTTTTGTCACATTACTATTGGTTTCAGCTAAGTCACTTGTGCCTTCTTAGTTGTGCAGAAGAACATCTAATTTTTTGCTTTTTACAGAATCCTGTTATTGCAAACGAGTTATTTTTGTTGAATTTTTACACGACAAATGTAGACGGATTAAACTTATTGATTTTCAGGTTGAATTTGCTGTGTTTTACAGACAACACCGGATGTCAGATCATTTCACAGAAAATAAGATGTATTTTTTAATGGTTTGTGGCTGACAAATTGTGTCACTTTGAGTATCTCTTTAAAAGAAGTGGTGCATTTTATTTCTAATTTAACACTGTGGGTACTAAACAAATCTGCTTTTACTTTGGTTTAATATTTCATCAATTTATAGAACAACAGCGGACTGACTTTTCTATATCAACAAAAATGTGTGCCACTACTAAATAAACATTAATTTGAATTTGTAAAAATGTAACTCAGATGTATTTTTTAATGTAATTACTCAGATTGAGCAATGCAACTTTAAATGTAGTGTATTCAAATCCAGTCTCCAGTGGGCCTCACTTCTAGGTATGCTAACATGCTCCACCAACAGGCCAAGACAGTAATATATACAGATCAGACAGGACAGAGTAGAAATACACGGTTGTACTTGCTTCTTGTAGTCGAGTCCTCCGACCAGCAAGGGCACACGTGTTCAAATCACTTCCTTTCTCAGATAGACGAAGAAGTAGTGTTTCCGCCCATCTGCTAGCATCCTGCTAACAGTTTCTTATCGGAATAGCGATGTTGGAAAACGGCAACAAGTTGTCAATACCTCACGTTGAGCAGATATTTCTTATATTTACATTCGGACACATTCCATTCCACTGTGGCTGCGTTAATTCTGCGACGACCGGAAAAAGCTTCTATTTACTTCCGCGTACTTCAAGTCGCCGACCGTTAGAGCCCACCTCCGCGAATGTGATTGGCTATCGCGCATCACGTGGAGACGCGTCTCCCTCTGTGATTGGACAGTTAACGACATGCCTTCAGCGCCGTTGTAGCCACAAATGGTCGGATACGTAACGAGGGCATTTGCGGCTCCAGAGTAAGTTTGTTCTGTTTTTAATGAATGTTTGATCATCGAATTATGAATTTAATGTATTGTGTTTTTGATCTGAGTATGTGGCAGTCGAATAAAATCGGCAAAAAATGGTAAAATTGAGGGGAGTTTGTGAGTGTACTTCTTGTTTGTTGCCCCTCAGTGGGTCAAGACACCTAGCAAGGAGTCTTATCACAGTTAGCTTAGATGTGTAATGAATGTGTTATACACTGAAACTGCTGATCATTTTCTGTCCCACATAGTGTTATGAAGGTGAATTAGTGTGCAATTTAGTCCCGTTACTGTGTTGCGCAATGAAAATGGACAGGTGCAAAGTAGCATGCTGCTCTAACTTTAACTCCTAGCCAAGAATATGCTCCTAATTTGAAAGTTAATACACAGCTCTAAATGTCACAGAAGAGTAAGTTAAACACTGTATAATACCTGTCAGGGCTCCAAAGTTATTTAATCAGCCCTGCAGGCTGCTGAATATCTGTCTCTGCTTTCCATTATTATGCACTGATATAGGGATCTACAGTGACTTGAGATCTGCAAAATATTTTAATCTAATAATATATTGGGTTTGTCACATCACTCTTGTCAACTGGGCACAGGTTAAACTCTTCACTTGCTGAATATCTACTTTGTACAATTTACACATGTTCCCTTAACGCCTCACCTGGAGGCTGCAGTAGAAGTTACCTGGGCAGGTGTGTACAGAGAATCCTCTAGTCTCCATCAGTTACTGCAGTACAGCAATTTAGATCCAACATTACTTTGAAAAAAACTATGTGTCAGATTTACCTCAGTTTGGAGTAATTTATTTCGTCTATAGGGGTTAAGGGGTGCATTTTTAATGTAAATATCACAGTTGATCATGTAGATTTGCATTTTAGCTGTACTCTAGCTCAAGTTGTAGCTTTAATATTTAGTTATTATATTTAGTTTTTCTGTGATATATATTACTATATGCAAAACAAAAAGAAATAATTTCCCCACTAGATGATTTGCAGATAATTAATCATTCTGTAATTACTAGGATGATATTGTAGTGGAGCACATACACCAAAATAAAATTGTAATTTTTTTTAAAAAGCAGAAAAGAAGCTGTTTTGAACCTTTCTCACATGATATAACACTGACAAAAGCAGCTGAAATCAACGTTTGCTCGGGATGACAGTCAAATCTGGCTTTGCACTCGTCTTACAGAACATTTTGGTGCTGATTTTAAATGACCAAACAAATTTGCATGAGGCAACACAACGAGACACTGGTGACAGAGAGCCTGTTTCTGGTTAACATCATTTTTACTGTAGCAGAAATATTTCCATACAGTTTGTTTTGCAAACAGATATTCCATTTCAGTGCACATGTGGAACCTGCACATCAGTGAACTCTCAGTCTTTCAAATAGATAGATAGATTGATAGATTGGTCATGGAAAATGAGAACTGTGTGGATTTTCTTTTTGTATCGAGCAGCCAAACAAGCTGTAGCATCATGTGTTTGAGTTAATTTTTCATATTTCACATCACATTATCAATACTCATTATATTGGGCAGCCGTAATTATTTGTCAGTTCTGCTGCACAGTGAACATTCATCTGTCTGGATTTAAGTCTCCTCTTGTCCCCCTCTTTAATGCTTCTATGTCACTTGCACCTGACCACATTACAGACAGTTCAAATGCACTCAAGCTGTGTCAAAGTCTTGCTTTCCTCTGTTACTCTGCCACCTGTTTTGTCAGTAAAAGGCTTCTACTTCAAATACTGAAGAAGACAAGTCATTACATCTTCTAAACTTTTTTTAAAAACTGATGATATTTTAAGTTTATTACATCTAATATACTTAAAACATCACCTGCTGTTAGCTCGGCTATCCAGCATGAAGGTGTGTCCGTGTCAATGTGGTCCAACCATATGTAGCTGAAAGTGCAGTTAACGGACTAATTAACAGAAGTAAAGTACGACCCCCAGAGTGCAGTATTTTTATTATTTTATGATTATGCAGCTCATTTCTTATTTAATCTCCAAGCCCTATCTGGAGACTTATACTAAGCAATAAGTGATGAGAAATCATTATTAGGTGATGCACAGCGTGTTCTGTGCAGCCGAAACACACGAGCTGTTCACCGTTTCTTTTCTACTCTGCTCTTTCATGTGTCTCTTCCCAGATACTCCCTGCTAGGAGGCGAATAATGCAGAAGAAGAGAGCGTGAGACGTGTTGAAACATTTCGGGATGCTCCGTGTGGATTCATGTTGATGTAAGAATCATTTACTGTCCTCACAGGAACACGGTGTCGTAAAAGCAACAAAAATGATACAGAGCTAACAATAAGATGTGCATATTAACACTGAATTATGCAGATATTTTATTGTCCTTGGATGCTATGCTGAAAAGATTTTATTGACGAGAGATTTTTTGACTTTATTCTATAGTAAAAATGCTTTTGTTGACTCTCCACCTTTTGCAAAACTAACTGAGTTCATCTAATTGAGCGCTTTTAAATCTAAACTGCAAGTTCTTGAGGCCGACTCCACAACATGCACTTGTTTTTCATAATTTGCTTTTAATTTAATCCTTTTTGTTTGTTTTTTTGCTGGTGTTTTAATTGTGTTTTAACTGTGGACTGTTCTGGATTTCCATGGGATTTCTCCTGGTTAAATAAAAGTAAATAAATATAGATGCTTGTGGGTCACAGATATGCTGGTCATTCCAGAATTCGATTTTGGACATTTGGGCTTCAAAAGTTTTGAAATATAAACCTTCTCTTTTCCCATTTTCTGCTCCACATTCATCAATAATAGGTATTGATTGGCTCAGCTTCCACATCAATGGTAGCATTTTTATTCCATGTTTTCTGTGTTGTTTGCTAACCCTACTCTAATCACAGTAACAGGGTTGCTAATCCATGCTAATGTGATCTTTTTCTCAGCAGTAGAAGCTAGATATTTAGCTGCTGTTACTGCTGACCAAGAGGACAAACTGACTGATGGAAAACAGTCCAAAGAATTAGCCTGATCCTGATAATATGAGGTAGAGGGAGACATTCAATCAAGGCTGACAGTGTTATGAAATATGAAAAATAGAAGAGAGGACATGAAAATGTCTTCTGTGCAGTATGACACAGTTATAATGTCATAATTCCTAAAAAAAAAAAAAAAAAAAAGCAATAGAATTTCTTCATTCATTTTACAACGGAAAAGAAAGAAGTATATTTATACATATTGTAGGTATTTTACTACTTACTTTTTGAACTTGTTTCCTATCTGCTCTGTGTGAACACAGCCTGCAGTTCAACGGAGTAGTTTTGAATTTTTGTCATGTGACTGTTAGTCATAGCTGGGTCAATAAATGCTTGTCTGTTGCGCTTAGAAGTGCAGAATTTTTTGGTTTTGGCAGAATCTGTTTAGTTTAAGCCGTGTATTTTTGACAAATTTTTAAACAAGGCATGTAAATAATAGGATTTTGATGCAGTATCAGGATTTTAGACATAGATTCGGTAAAGTTTTCAGACTGAACGGCATATTACAGATGCTTAGTTCAAATGCGTTGTTTTTACAGTTTCTGGTGCTTTTAATTATGTAATTTTGATGATTATGTTCTTTTTTTTTAATAGATAACATCCCTTTCAAGCCTGCCCGTGGGTTTTGGAGGTTCTGTAGGTTAATTAAAAATGAGTTTTTTTCTCTGTCTTCCAGCTTTTCTTTTCCCAGTCTGAGTAGAGCAGTGGTTCGTGTCAGGACACTGGCAGCTCAACTCAGCAAAGCAGCCATGTCCACCAACCACCAGAGCTCCAGTTTATCCCCTGCAGGCAACGGAGACGCTCCCACCGCCGCCATTCTCATCATCGGAGACGAGATACTCAAGGTGATTGAGCGCTGATGGACATTTGTGTGACTTTTGTGATTGACAGCACCTCGCTGAGAGTCCTTGAGAGTTTGTGGAGTGGAGAAATTTATCTAATAAATGTATGGGCTTGAATGTATTTGATTTGATTAACATATCATCAGTATGACTCTCTGGACTTCTATCCAGCCTCGGATCCTGATTTCATGACCTCAGGAAAACGCTGTGATGGGTGCTTGACACGCCGGCAGTTCTTGGATTTAAAAAGACACCATTATTTCTTGGCGTGACATGATCATGATTTAAACATGAACTCTTTGATTCTGTCCAATGTCGAGTTTCACCCTCAAAATATGCTCAGTCCTTGAGTCCCTTCAAGTGGGACCTTCTTTAGAGCACCTGGATGTGGTCGGAGCTAACCGAGCGTCTCTTTCAGGGTCACACGCGGGACACCAACAGCGCCTTCCTGACGCGAGCTCTGAGGAAGCTCGGAGTGTCGGTGCAGCGGATAACGGTCATCCCGGACGTACAGGAAGTCATCGCCAAGGAGGTGGCGCTGCTCTCTCCTCAGTACACTCACCTCATCACCTCTGGGGGGATAGGCCCCACCCACGACGACGTCACCTTCGAGAGCATCGCCATGGCGTTCCAGGAGGAGCTCTATCCCCATCCGGAGCTCTCCCGGCTGGTGCAGGAATTCTTCGGGGTGGTGGACAAAGACAGCGCCGCCATGAAGCTGGCGACGGTGCCTCGGTCGGCCAAACTCAACTACGGAACCGACCCTCAGACCGGACAGCTGATGCGCTACCCAGTAGTGAGTAAACGGAGGATGGTGGAGACTAGCGCAGCTTTTGTTATGCTGCTTTTTCTGAGGAAAAAATTAAAATGATTGTATTCAACATTACAAAAGTAACTTTGTGCAAAAAATTCAATGTAAAAGTGAATCTTGAAAGAGGGTTTTCTATTTCAGTGACAGAAGTATTGCACAAATATTGACCAAACTGACAAAAATGAATACTGCTTAAGGAGGTTATCCCTCAAATTATGATTTCATTTGGTACCCCAGATTCTTTCTCATCTGAACCGCAGAAAACCTACCCAGGAATGAGTCTGACTCTTAGACCCTGTGAGTATTTGCAACCCCATCTTCATTCCAGGTCTGGACCACATCCAGCACTTAAAATGACATCAGACGAGACCCAAAATATCAGGGATCAGTGTCTCCCATCAGCCTTGTACATTCTAATACAGATCATTTTCTGGGTATTTTTCCCCTCGAGTTTAAAAAAAATTGTCTGTCTACATGATTGTTGTTTCACAAAACATCTCCATACACACAACACAAAAACAACTTCAAACACCAGCATACACCAGACTTTAAACTGGTAAACAGATACTATGGAAGAAGTTGTATTGGGTACAGTGGGCACAGAGGATGTAGCGTTCTGCTGAAATACCCAAATGAAAAAGCCTCCAAGATTTACAATTACTACAATAACTGCAGCTCAAATAAACCCTCTGAACTCCAAACCCCACCAGCGGGTTTTTAAAAGTCATGTTATCTTTAATAACGCCCCAAATTACACAGTTTATCAGCTAAAAACTGTAAAGAAGAGACAGAACTTATGCTAAACTTTTATTTTTTAGGGGGGAAAATTAACCAAGTCGAAGCTTAAGATGAAGCTGTTTCTTTTACTAAATATCAGTAGACTTTTACCTGACTTTACTAGCTGACACGACTTTCAGGATGATCACATAATATTCAATCTGTTCTGTTCTGGGGTTATTTTAGACAACAGGCTGCAATTTCACCGACTAACCAGACACTGCAGGAGTGAAAAACAACTCCTCACAATGAGCAAAATCATTTAATTGAACGCTTTACAGATGTGAGGTGTGAAAAGCATTCACACCTTTAAGTCTCGGTCTGCTGAAATCATTACATATTGACACGGTGTGCGGCGCGGTTAACACGTCTGCTGCTTTCTGAATGCGTTTCAAGTCGAGATGCACAATAGATCGTGTTCCTATACGGAGCTTAAAATAAGTCATTAAAAGGAGCAACGTTTATTCTGCTGCTGGCTTGGAGTTAAACGCAGAAGATTCTCATCCCTGTCTGGTAAATATGAAGCTCCAGACAGAAACAATCAGCCTGTCAGCAACTCTAAAGCGCATTAATTAACTCAAAGGCAGCGACTAACCACTGTTGATTAATCTGTTGATTAATTGATTAGTTGTACGGTCTATAAAATGTCAGAAAACAGTGAAAAATATTGATCAAATCCCAAAACGCCATCCTCAAACTTCCAGTTTTTGTCCACAACCCAAAGATTTTCAGTTTACCAGAAAATATTCACATATAAGAAGCTGGAATCATAAGATTTTTATTTTTTTCCCTGTAAAATGTACTTAACTGAATAATCAATCAGCATAATTGGTAATTAATTTAATAGTTGACAGCACTAATAAATCCATAATTTTCACTTTAATGCTTTAAAAATGACCGTAACTAATTAATCAGTGATCAAAGTAAGTGGCAATTAATTTAATGTTTGACAAGTAGTCAGCTCTAATTAATGCATCTTCTTTAAGGTTGTGGTTTTTAAAGGGATTTCTGGAGACATTCTGGTGGAGATAAAGTTGTTTTTTCTGAGTACAGTAAAAAAAAAAAAACTTGCACCAGCAGACTTAAAAATAGCAAGTTAACAGAACCTAAGTTTACAGACACACTGATAAATAACATATCTGCTGTAGATATAGATTAATTTTAGCACATATTTATTCTTACTGTATGATTTCTTCACCTTCTTCTTCCAGGTGAGTGTACGCAACGTTTATGTCTTTCCTGGGATCCCGTCTTTGATGGAAAGGGCCTTCAGCGGGCTGGAGCACCTCTTTGCTGGTTCAGGGACCACGTTTCACACTCGTGAGGTAACACCACAGCCATCCTCAACACATCTGTCTGAATACGGTGTTTTATTAGACCAGTGGTTCCCAAACTTTTTCAGTCAGGCCCCCCTTCAGAGGACAAAACACTGTCATGCTCCCCCAATGGCTTTGTATATATACAAAGTTTATATATATATTTAGCATATTTTATCATTTTATTTATTTTATTAATTCAGGGGCCACATATAGCTCAATTTGATCCCAAATGGACCGGACCTTAAAATCACAGCATAGTAAGCTAGTAAGCTATAAATAACCACAGTTCCAACTTTCCCCCTTTACTTTAAAAAAGTACGTTCTGAAATTGTTCACATTTAATGAACTATCTTTTTACAAAACATTATGATCATCCTGAAATTTTTTCAGAAAAATTTGTGCAATTTCAGCAATATTAAGCCTCAGTTGATCATTTCCACGTGCATTACAACTGACAGGTCACAAAGTGTCTACAAAGGCACAAAACATTCAGTCACAGCTATCTGGAACTGAGCAATCTAGTATTTTACATTGTGGTCAAAACAACTTGTCAAAGTCAAGACATTGTTTAAATTTACAGTTTCACAAATTTACAATTTACAGTTAATGTCTTCTCTGTAATTTTTACACTTTGTAAAGTCATCCTGCAGGCCAAAATGGACCATCTAGCTGGCCAATTATGGCCCGCGGACCGTATTTTTGACACCCCTGGAAATAATCGGAATAGATGAGCTGAGGTGGTGACGTCATCGAGTACACTGGTGTTCCAATTTCACGTTAACAATGCGTTCTCCCGTTCTTCCAAGTCTGTACTTGCAAGTTCGTACTTGGTATTGAGAAACAGCACAGTTTGAGTATTGTTGTGCACCGCGACAAACAGGCCGACGTTAAAACAACAGTTCAGCTACTTAGTTTCATGCAGATGGACCTTTTCCTCCAGTCGCTCACGCCTCCCCAGTCATGCTTCTTAGCCCACGCACTTTGAGAAGCACTGTGTTAGACTAACCGAGCGTTCTTTCTCCAGGTGTTTGTGGATGCAGACGAGGCAGAAATTGCCCCCGTGCTGACCAAACTGCAGGCCAGTTGGGGCCGGAAGGTGGCTCTGGGTTCGTACCCCGACTGGCTGAGCAACTACCACCGAGTCCGGCTGGTTCTGGACTCAGACAGCCAGGAGGAGGTGGACAAAGCTCGAGCACAGCTACTGGAGGATCTGCCCACAGGAAGCGTGGTGCCTTTAGTGACCGACCCGGTGTCCATCGCCACGGCTGAGGTTTACACACTGGCCAACAGCGGTAAGAGGGAGACTGAGTGCATACAAGTAGCAAAAAAATCTGCATAGTTTAACCTCAGAACGCCAAAATCTGCTTGAATGTTTAAAAGGCCTGTTATTTGTTTAAAAAAAAAAAAAAAATGTCAAAATGACACCATTTAACTGAGAGCGAAACTGTAAAAACAGAAAGGATCATCAGATTTTCAACTCTCTGGCTGTTTTTGAGTGAGTGGTTTTTGAGAAAATGAGCCAAATTTAAGCCTGAAGTGATTTTATTTCTCATATGCCTCATTAAAAAAAAAATCCCCAAAGTTTCCAACAGACTCTCGCACACCCTCCAACTGCAGAAATACATTTATTGTTTCGGTTTAAAAGTTCGACAATGTGTGGGAGTCTGCTGGAAACTTTTAGTTGCACAACTTTCCTCTATTATTGAAAAGAATTCACCAAAATTTGTTGAAAAAACAGAAAAATTCTGTGCATCCAAGCAGCCATGACTGATTCAACTGCGATCAACAGTGATGTGACAAAAATTCAGGGACTTTTTGGCTGAACTGCAGGTGGAGTTTTCTTAAAAATCACCGAAATTATACTATATATTAAAAAAAGAACCAGAGAAAGCCTTAAAGTTTTCAAATTTCCGACAGTACTTGAACTAACCATGTGGGATATGCTGTACTATCAGGAAAATTAAGCAAATCTTAGCTTTAATGTGTCATATTAATTATATTATTTTTAATTCTACATGTGTCATTTAAAAGTGTTGCACCGGATTGTATACGAAACTAAATATTCTGAGCTCCGTTGCACATTAGTGGCTCCACTGGGACAAAAATTCAGAACCTTTCGATTGAACTGCAGGCAGTGTTTACATAGAGCTGAGAGGAGACGAATACAGAAACAAATTCAAGAAAATGAGAGCAAAACACAACATTTTTGAGCCATAAAATAAATGCAGCACGGCTCAAAAAAAAAAAAAGAGGAGGAAGTTGGAGTTGGGGGATACATTCTGCATGGTGAAACTAACAGCCGCTGATGTTTAGTTTGTTGCTTCCAGCTGTTTAGAAGTGTTTCCTCTGAGTTTATCTTTCTTTCCTTGTGGTTTCCAGGACTTTATATTGCAGAAAAATGAGCCCACAGTGGAAAAAAATATGGCTAGAGCTAAAGAAACACACAGAAACTTCTTGTTCGGAGCGTTAAACTGTGTCGTCTTAATATAAAGCGACTATTGCAGAGAACTCTTGCACTTAACACAGTCATTGGGGCCAATAAAGGAAGCCAAAAATATGAAAGTAATTATAGCTGTAAAATCCACTTTGGATTATAAAAGTGAATATAAGTGGTGTGAGAATGAACGGAGAGAAGAGTGAAGCATTAATAACTTCAATATGAGAAACTGTGTGCAGATATTTTTAACCTGAATTAGACGTAGAAATGAGGGATGGTTTATGATGTGGATTTTTTCCCACAGGCACGCCGTTGGGGGAGAAAGTCATGTCTGCGCTGAAAACAATAGAGTCTGCGCTGGATCAGTATTCCACAGAGCAGGTCTGCGTGGGCTTCAACGGGGGGAAAGACTGCACGGCGCTGCTGCACCTCTACTACGCTGCTCTGAAACGGTAACGGCAGGAGACGGTGACGAGTCGAAACGAATGACCTCAGAGACCAGATTCAGATGAAATAAACCATGATTCTGTGACGTATCTCACTGTGAAGTAGTGAGTTGGAGAGCAGCAGCTAGACTGAGAAAAATCCCGGACAGGGCCGACTAGTTTTTGGACTCCTCCTGACCTGTGCTGGACAGATTGTTGAACCGATGAGACGGAGAACCAACATTTATCTGATCTTTTTCTGTGCCTCGGTTATTTGTCCTTCTCTAATTTCCCTTTTCTCTCTCTCTGTTCTCTTGCCCCTCTCAGACGTTATCCAGACAGTAAAGACAAGCTGAAAGCTCTGTACATTCGTATCGTCTCTCCATTCCCAGAAATGGAGAGATTCCTGCAGGACACGATAAAGAGGTGAGACACCAATCTGTCCGAAAATAATATTTCAATCAACCCTCTGAAATCCAGGAAGTTTCTGGGTGTTTTTTGAGTTGCTGCTGTCGTATTTTTCCTCACTGTGGGCTCATTTTTCACTGCAATATAAAGTCCTGCACCTTTATTGAAACAGAAAAACCACAAAAAAGAAAAGAGAACTCAGAAATCTCTTCTGTCTCCAAGAATGTTTTCAATTTTTTGCCTTTTTTTTTTTAACTAATTCCAGTTAGTGCAAAAATGGTGACATCAGCAGTAGAAAGATGTTTCACCATGCTGAATGTATCTCAAACAACTTCCTCTGTTTACTGTTTTTGAGCCATGCTGCATTTATTTTATTGATAAAATAGAATGAATCTTTCTGTCATTTGTTTTCCTCTGTTTCCATACTTGTCTCCCTCCTATTCTGCGTGAACGCAAACAGCATTTCAGCCAAAAACTCCCTGAATTTTTGTCACATGACTGTTCCTTGCAGCCGAGTAACTCATGACTTCACGGTTGCACAAAAGAACACAGAGTTTTTAGCTTTTTGCAGAATCTCTTTAGAGGAAACAGTTTGTTCCTGATAACTTTTTAAAAATAAAACATGTCAAATAAAGTGATTTTGATCAAATGTCATGATTTTCAGAAAGGCACGTCATAAGTGATGAGTTCAAGGACTGTCAGAAAGTTGAAAATCTGATGATTCTTACAGTTTCTGTCTCTGATAAATGCTGTCAATTTAGCAATTTTAACAAAAAATAACATACTTGTCAAAACTGGTGACAGGTTTTGAAATTCAGAGGGTTAAGAAACGAGTGTCAGTGGATTGTTTTTTTCAGATTTCTGTTCTATATTTGAGTATCTTCTCACTCCGAGTGGTTGTGTGTTAAATGTCTTCATCCACATCTTAGCTCATTATTTGGCATGTGTCCCTTTAGGTACGACTTGGAGCTGTTCTCAGTGGAGGGCAGTATTCGGCAGGCGCTGAACGAGGTGCAGGAGAGGAGGCCGGAACTGAGAGCCGTTCTGATGGGAACCAGGAGGAGTGACCCCTACTCTCACACTCTCACCCCCATGTGTCCCACCGACCCCGGCTGGCCGGACTACATGAGAGTCAACCCGCTACTGGTGAGAGCCACGCTGACGTCACGCTGACGTCACGCTGACGACACGCTGACGTCACGCTGACGTCACGCTGACGTCACGCTGACGTCACGCTGACGACACGCTGACGTCACGCTGACGTCACGCTGACGTCACGCTGACGTCACGCTGACGACACGCTGACGTCACGCTGACGTCACGCTGACGACACGCTGACGTCACGCTGACGTCACGCTGACGTCACGCTGACGTCACGCTGACGACACGCTGACGTCACGCTCACGTCACGCTGACGTCACGCTGACGACACGCTGACGTCACGCTAACGTCACGCTGACATACTGCAGTTTTATGCTGCAGTAATCATAAAGTATTTCTTTTTTTTGTGGTACATCATATCATGATTAAAACGTTTTGTCTTTTTGTCTCGCTTGTGTTTTTGTCTGGTTTTTGTCATTTTGTTTTTTCGCTTTTGGCATTTTTTGTCTCGTTTGTGTCATGTGTCATTTTTAGTCTCATTTTTGTCATTTTGTGTCTTCTTTTGTCTCGCTTGTCCATTTTTTGTGTCTTTTTGTTTTGTTTCGTGTCGTCTAATTTTTTGTCATTTTGTTTCTCGCTTTTGTCATTTTGTATCTCATTTTTGCAATATTTTGTCTTGGTTTGGGTGTTTTTTTGTCTTTTTTTGTCTGACTTTTGTCGTTTTGATCATAAAATAAAAACTATATCATTCAGTTCCAGATAGCTGTGACTAAATGTTTTGTGTCTTTGCAGATCCATTGTGATCTGGAAGTTGTAATGTATAAATGACAAACTGAGGCTTAATGTTGTTGAAATTGAATTTATTTTTCTTCAGAAATTTCAGGTTTTCATGATGTTTTGTAAAAAGATAATTCCTTATATGTGAACATTTTCAGAGCATACCTTTTTTTGTACTAAAAACAGAGGAAAAATTTGGAGTTGTGGTTATTTATGGGTTTTTACGCTGTGATTTTAATGGTCTGATCCACTTAAGATCAAACTGGGCTGAATGTTTCCCCTGAATTGCCTTAGAGATGTGGATTTCACCCTGACACATTGTTCTGCCCTCTATTGAAATCTCTCTCTTTCTATGTGTAAAAACAGAGGTGAAATGGCAAAAAAGTCATCTTAAAAATGAATTCTTTGAGGTAAAATATACCAAACACACATTAAATCTTCGTACCAGCTCAGTGTTTACCTCCCCAGATTGTTTTTTGTGGCTGTTTTATGCCTTTGTTTCACAGAGACAGTGACTGGAAACAGGAAATAATGCAGCAAATGGTCCCCAGCTGACAATCAAACCAGTGACCTGCTGCTCAGAGCTCCTCCACCTCGACAACTCGGCTGTCGGGTCGCCCTCTGGTTTTTGTTTTAGAGCACCTGCAGAGATTCATTACAGCAGAAAAAACCAAGCAGTCCCTCCTTATTCCCGTCTATATATCGCTGCAGGAGAAACTGCTTTTTCACCGGTAATAGAAATCCGTTTCCACTGCTCCAGCCGGCCAAGTTTCCCTTGTTACACTTAATGTTATTTGTCATGTTGACTAAAGTTTCCGAATTCAGATGTGTAGGCTGTAATTCCAACACCTGCGTGGGTAAATGCAACCCTGTAGCGGCGGCTCATTTGTAAAGCTTTAAATGACAATATGTTGTGCAGAAGTCTGTGCAGTGTTTGTATCATTCTTTCTAATGTGCTTCGATATCTACAGCTACGGCGAATATTTAACGTGGAAAACGTCACAGAATGGAAGTTATTGCAGGGTTTTTGTGCTGAGTCGCGTTGCGCTGGTGTACAGGCTTTTTATTACAGCTTTTGTAGGCAGAAATCTCACGTTTTTACTCATTCTTCTGGTTAATCTGAGGCTTTGTTTTATTAATGTATTTAGAAATGGCAGTTGAAGCAAGTATAGAGGAAGAACAGGTACATTCAGCAGTTGACCTTGACTTCTGTAGTCCTTCATCACATACGAGGAATCCACAGTGGATGATTTAGTCTATATTAATGGAGAACCACTATTTTCCCTTAATGTGACAGCATGTGGACACGCCTAAATTAGCTCCTGGCTTAATTTTTAGTGAAAATTGGAATTTTGGCACAAATCTCAAATATATATAGTCGCATTAATGACTTTTTTCTACATTTCAGCACCAATATAGGTCCAGAAATATCACACTGGGATTGAAATTGCAAATCACCCTTCTTGTGCACTTTTTCTGCAGTTACACATCTATAAGAAACATCTATAAGAACATTCACAAAAAAATCAACCAAAATCCAGCGAAATTCGCTGAATTTTGGTTGATTTTTATGTGACTGTTCTTAAGAGAATATTAGAAGTTTTACTTACATATATGTAATCACTTTAGATATTTTTAGGATTTTTTTTGAAGATTTTTACTCATTTTTTGAAAATATTTACTAGAATTTTCTTGTGAAGTTTGGGGGATTTTTTTTAAAAAAATGAAACTTTTAAGGAATTATTGAAATTTTCTTCCTGAAGGTTTTGCAAATTTTCAGAAATTTTTGGAATTTTTTTGCTGAATTTTTGCTGATTTTTTTCAGACAAGGAAACAATATTTTTTGGTGCCTGTAAATGAAGACAACAGGAGGGTTAACAGACTAATGAAGCAGAAATGTTCTGTTTTCGTGTCTAAAGTTTCAAACCAGTTAAATTTTTCTGTTTTCTACCTGTACAGGACTGGACGTATCACGACATCTGGTCCTTCCTGAGGACTTTATACGTTCCCTACTGTATCCTCTATGATAAAGGGTGAGAACGTGTTCATGATGTTGTAGTTTCTGTGTAAACAGCAGAACTTGTGGCCTAACATTTCCCCGTTGACCTGCAGGTATACGTCTCTGGGCAGCATGGACAACACCTGTCGGAACGCTGCCCTGCAGATGGTGGACACGAGGGGGGTGACGAGATACAAGCCGGCCTACCAGCTGGAGAACGAAGACGAAGAACGAAACTCCCGTGCCTGATTACCAGCGGAGACGCTTGATAAGACTTCTAGCCGCGTACATGAACTCAGAGAAGGACGTTTTTTCACGTGAAGGCTCGACATGTCTGACTGCAACGACGGTTTGTACGTATGCTACTGTGTTTTAAATGTGAGCCTCAAGTCGTGGCTCTCTGTGTTGTTTAATAAAACATCGCTCTGTTTAATCTTTTTCTGGTGTCACGCTACTTTAAAAAGACTCCCATGTATCTGCCAGGCTTCTTTTTACTTGAATTGAGGTTGCACAGTCTCGTTTGTCTTGTTTTATGTCATTCTGATATGTAGAACTGCATAAGAACTCATATACAGTATAATAAGCTTTTTAATGTAACTTCCAATTGATTAAAACTCTAAAATGTTTAGCTAAAGTTCTGCTTTTTAGGTGTTAAAGCGCATAAGATAATTCCAATTTCAATGACAAAAGATAAATTGTCTTTGCTCTGCTCGGGACACCTGAGACTTCACACTGTGTCCATCCAGACTTTAGTTTTCTGTCTTTTGACTGCAGGTTCTGGGTCAGACTTACATTGTTCAGCAGTTTGTTTCTTCAAAGTAGGTTTCATCCCTGCAGTCTTTAAAAGTCTGGCCTGTACAAGAGCTTCAACTAAACCCACATCTGAACCTGAATCACACCACGGCCGCAAAAATAAAATGCCAGAAGACTGAAAAGTGTGAACCTTTGTTGCCTAAAGAAAATATTCACATTGAAGAAGCTGCAATCAGAGAAGAAAGACATTTTCTTTAATATACTCAAAGTGATTTGAGGAAATGTACTTTGTTCTCAAAGGTTTTTTTTTTTTTTTAGTTTTTAAACTACACTACTTTACTTTTCTACAGATTTTCCCTGGTTGGTTAAAGTTTGGATAATATCTAGTAAAATTAAAGTATAAAAGTACTCATTTACATGTCACAAAAACTGGTCAAAAATATAAGTCATGTCCACTTTTAAAATCTGTGTACTAACTCTGTTTATACTTTATTTATATTAGCAAAAAATTTTGCATATATTTTCTGTTTTTAAAAGAAAATTATGTATACTAGCGATTGAAACTTGAACAGGTTTTCCCCGTTTTGTTAATTTACAGATACTATCTCGTAAAATCACAGAAAAAAAAGCAGTCAATTGTATGTTGACTTGAAAAAAACTGGACATAATATCCACTTTAAAATTCGTATTTTTTTTAACACAAATATTTCTTTGTTTGCAGTTTGTGGTTGTAAAACCACATCATTTTACTGTATTTAAATCAGCTAAAAAATATCAGTACTTTAAACGTTGATGTTCTTTAAAAGAAAAGAAGAGAAAAAGTCCGTATAATAAGGACACTGTTTTAATGTATTTAAATGAGCTGAAAATATCAATATTTCACACAAAATTGCTGTTATTTAAAAGAAAAGTATGTAGATTAAGGATGGAAACCTAATTAAAACTGTTATTATAGATTTTCCCTGTTATTTAAATTAAGGATAATATCTAGTAAAATCACATTAAAAAATATTAATTTACACACTGAAAGTTAAAAAAAATCTATATATTTACAAATATTTTTTTCTTTTGCAGCGCGTGATCATAAAATCCCACAGTTTTTCTATTTCAGTCAGCTCAGGATACCATTATTTTACAGATATTCGTATTATTCTGACAGTTTTTACAGATTTTCAATATTACAGTACTCCACAGTTTTTATTTTTTTTATATTTTCTCAGGTACCCTGGATGTGTTTTTCATGGATGTTTGTTTTTTTTTAGTTATTTTCCTGTTTATGCGGGATGGCCAGACTTTATTCAAATATTCTATTATAATATTTCAATATTAAACAGCTCCTGATCTTTATTCCTTGTGGATCCATTTGTTTTCTTTCTGTTTCCAACAGCAACAATCCTCCAGAACCTCAGCTTCCATCAGGATGTTTTCTTACTTTCTGTGACATGTTCAGTGTCCAGCTGAGAAAATCAGATTCTACAGCTTCACATTAATCCCTGCAGCTGTAGTTCCGCTCCGGAGCCTCACGGGGACGTTGTTCTCACGTTTTCCATCCTCTTCCGTTCCGTGATTACAATAAATTACCGTGTGTGTTTCCAGACATGATTGGATCCAGGCCCATCGATCCGCTCTGCCTCTGCCGCCTGCAGATTAGTGAAGGCGGCGCGGCGCGGATCGATACCGGCCGATCTAATAAAGCGGGTCGCTTACGAGGCCACCGCGGGGCTGCACACACTGTTACACCGGCAATTACCGAGCCGAGGCCGCCCCCCGGTTCATCTGTCCGGGGCCGCCTGCTTTATTAATAATAACAATAATAAAAGAGGCTTCATCACCGCAGCGCAGATGTAATGGAGAGGCTTCTGCTGCAGTAAACACACCGGGACATGGTCTGCAATCTGATTTATGCGCAATGAAATCGTGTTTTATTCTGTGCTGCACATCTGAATGCTCCGTGAGTTCAGAATGGCGGCATTTATGACTTTTAATTAAGTTTAATCTGTGTTTAGTGCAACTTTCTGGCTTCTAAACGTCCCCAAGTGGCTCCAATGTTCTTCTAATGTTTGTGGTGATGCATTCACGTGCAAAATGCTGCTTTTAGATGAATATCTTCCTAAAATGAACATTTATTCAACTTCAAGTGTGTTTTACCCCAGTTTTTCTAGTTTATGTTGCGTTGTTACTGCATTTCAGAGGGAGATAATGTGCTTTTATTCAACTACACTGGTCTGACAGATTTATTTGCTTTCCATTTTCAGATTTTACTTAAAGATAACCTTAAGATAACCTTAAAGGAACCACTCGACTAACTGCACATGAAGTAGTTTAAATCTATTTATTCCTCTTTTTATAGATTTTGAACATCTATTACTTTTCTCAGACCAAATTTATGTTTCATTTTATTTAAAATACACAAATCTGGCAGGGAAGTTTTATAAATCTGTGTTTACATCTAAAGACTTCTTTCACATCATTTCATTGTCAAAAGTTTGTTCTTGTCTTAATTTATTTCATGTTTAAGACCCAAACAGGTAAAATTACCCAATAATTCACCAAGAAATCAAAGAATAAAGCAAAAAAAAGATCACATTTCTTGTTCTTCTTTAATTCCACTGGACTAACTTGATGTAATTTAGTTGAAAATATGCTGAAAAACTCACCTAGAGCTCATTTACGCTCAGCGATTAGAAAGAGGTTTAATTCTAGAAAAATCCCAGTTAATATTAATAGTTTCTTCCTTTTCTGGATCAGAACTGGATTTTAAACATCCTCAAAATCCTTCCAGGACTTTTCTTAAACCAAGTTTATGTATTAATTGATGTAAAATATCCAAATCTGTCTGGGAAATAATATTTATCTGCGTCTTTTTAGTGTCAAAAGTTAAATTTACTAAGTGTTTACGGCCCAAACAGGTAAAATCACCCAATAATTCACCAAAAAGCAAAGCAAAGATCACATTTTTTCTTTCTTAATGCCTCTGATTAAACTTTAACTGGACTAACTGAGTATAAAGCAGTTTATAATATGCTGAAAAACTCACCTGGAGCTCTTTTTCATTCAGCATTTATAATTTAAACACAGTGTGGACTGTTAGACGGATGTTTAACTCTGTAATGTTCCAAGTTTTTATAGTTTTTATGGATTACAGCTGAATTGTAAACATCCCTTCATGACTTTTATTAAACCAGCTTTATTTATCAGTCAATAAGTGTCCCTGGGCTGCTCTTATAGGAACATTTTAAATCGATGAATGTGAAATATGTCCCACATTAATTTTATCACCAGATAAAGGTGATAAAACCAAGGAAACAAAAAAAAGCAAAATGTTATTCTTTGTTTGTTCTTCTTTTTTAAAGTTGTTACCCATATAGGAGCCCAAATCTTAGTTTACTTGTATGTAAAGTAGCTTTTAATTCAAATTAATGAGGTTTTAATACAAGACTGTTTCACTGTTTGAGGCACAAACAGTTCAATTTCACCAATAATTCACAAAAAAAGCAAAGTTTTATCTTCGTTTATTCTTCTTTTCAAAGTTGTAACACTAATAGGAGCCTAAAATCTGAGGTTTCCTGTATATAAACTAGTTTCAAATTCTAATTAATGAGGATTTTTACTCTCAGTTGAGTATTTTTACATTATTGCACTGATATTTTCTCCTTTTAGAACACTGACACGGATACAAAATGTGTTTTGACGTTTCTTTCCGATATTTTTTCCAGAGTTTGTCGTCGCTTTCCGGTTTCATCTTCGTCCTCTTCCATTTGTCACTCCATCATCCTCACTTCCCCGTCTCATTCCTCACGTTTGCTCTCCTGCATCCACAAACTCTTTCTTCCTCCGCCGCCTTTTTCCCGAGGATTACAACTCTGGATTTCTTCTTCAGTCCTTCTTTTGAATTTCAAAATGATGTTTTGATTCCGGCCCCAGAAGATTGAGTCTGTGTGCTGACATAGTGGGAGGATATGGGTGTTGACTACCGGGGCTCTGAAAGTACTTTATTTGGACTGAAATACTTCTTTTTTTTTTTCCTTGTGGTCCTCCACTGCATATTTATGAACATCTTATTTTGTTCTTCACGCTGCTCCGCTCACAATGGGGTTTGTTTGAAATTGAGCAAATAAAATTGTGATGCTGCAACTTTGGTGTGATCTGAGACAAAATAGGAGCAAAAATAGGAATGAAATAAATGTGGATATTTAAAGTTAAGTGGCTCTCCAGAGGCTTGAAGCACTGATGATCCACCAAAAAAAGCAAAAATTAGAAACAAACCACCACAAAAATGAATTCAAATGTGTGCAGCAAGTTGTTTTTTTCTTCTTTTTTCACATATTAATCATCAAACAATCCTTTAGAATAAACTTGAGACCCTTTAAAGAGACCCAAAGGTATGCAAATAAGTTATTTATAACTTATGTTCAACTGCAGAAAGTCCCAGAAAATCAACTGATTCCTCCTCTTCTAGACTTAAACTGGATTTTAAACGTCTTTATATGCAACAATCAATTAAAAAAACTATCCAAATCTGGTAGGGATATAACATTTGTGTTTAAAGCTTTAATTTGATCTATTTTTTTCATATTTTTTTCTGTAAAAGTTAGTTCCTATAATGCTACAGTTGTTTAAGATGTTTGCCCACAGCGAAGAAATAAATGCATATAATGTAAAATGTGGACTTTTTCAACATATTTGAACAAGCAAATGCTGTTTGAAACACAAAACAAACACGTGACACTTAAAATTGCCATTTTACAGTGTTTTTAAGATTAATAATATAATATTAATGAGTTTATTCATATTGAACTTTCCATAACAAGAGTTTACACAGTTTCATACCAACAATTATGAATCATATGGAAAAATTAAGTAAGTTTCATGTTAATTATTGACTTTTTCAACATATTTGAACAAGTAAATGTGATTTGAAACACAGACAAAGCTGATGAAGTCAAACTAATGATACAAAACTCAAATTTTGTAGCCTTTTTCACAAGTTAATTAAAAACAAGTCAGTCACAGGGAAAATCTACAATATCAATATCAGAATCAGGGGTTCTAAGCATTTTGTATGAACAATTATCAATTATATGGAAAAATTCAGTGTGTTTTATGGTAATTATTGATTTTAGACAGTATAATTATAGTAGCATTTTCAAAAGCCAGGGTTTACAAAATGTTCCATACCAACAATTAGGATAAAACAAGAAGGCAACAAACTTAAAATCCACAATGTAATATGTCTAACTAGAATAATAACAGGAATAGAACATTAATATTCAGTAAAAGTACTTTTTCTCGTGGTCTTCGACTGCATATTTATGAACATCGTATTTTGTTCTTCTGAAATCTGGCAAATAATAAAACAGTGATGCAGCAACTATATGGTGTGATCTCAGGAGCAAAGTTGTTTTTTTAAAGTGTGACTATTTAAGTGGTTTGATCAGTGAGGATAAGAAGCTGATCTTTCGGGTGGATCCTGTTGTGGACTCAGCATGACTTTGTGCAGAAACATGCGACGAGCTTTTTGATATCGAGTGAACTTTCCATCAGATGCTGTGAAGGAAAACGATCCCTAATCCAATTCCCCAGCAGCTTCCTGCAGTGTAAAAGGAGACGTGAAGCAGCGTGAGACGGCGATTCAGCCGCTGTCCTGGGAGGGATGCCGAATGGACGCCGCGGTGTCAGGAGGCATCAGGAGAGAACGGACACCTCTGAGTCTATGCAAATCAGCGGCCCATCTGCATGTGAAGCCGGCCGACCAGAACACGGGGAATGGGATGTTCAGTATCAAAGTGTCGCACATTAAACGTGGATGAAAGCCGGGCGGACAGAGCTTTGCCTGCTGCCACGTCAAGTGTGACTGAGTGCGTTTGGAATAAAATCCTGAGGTTTGTCACGGCTCTCAGGGCCGGTACACAGAACCGAGGCCCCCTGCTCAGGTCCAGACACGTTCAGCCTTTCAAACCGGCTTTAATGTGAAGATCCAGCCGCAGAGCCGAGAGCTGATGAGAGAAATTCTGCTCAGATGAACTCCACCGGAGCTCATTTGCACTCAATAGCAGGAACTTAACCACAGTGGTGAGATGTTTAGCTCCACAAAGTCCCACACAGAGTCGACTTATTCCTGCTTTTAGAGATCAGAACTGGATCCTCTTCCATGACTTTTATCAGAACAGTTTTTATCTACTTTGGGGATTTCTTGTTGGTCTTTTCAGCATTAAAATGCTATTAGGATGTTGTACTCCAAATAAAAAATGGTTTTCATGTTATTTGGACATACAGTTCTGAAAAACTAGGTGTGTCCCATGAAAATCTTTGACTTTTTCAACACCTTTAACCAAGAAAATGCAGTTTGAACACAGATACATGTGATATAATCTAGCAAATGACAAGTTAAATTGACATTTTTCTAGTCTTTTCCAAAGAAACAAATGTAGAAGAAAGACCAGACTCTGAAATCCAGAAATGTAAAACCTGGAAATAATCTGCAAAAAAGCAAAGACTCAATGCAAATTTGTGCAGCATAAGTTTGCTTCTTCAAACAGTGGTGATTGTTGGAGACATGTTTAACTCCAGAAAGTCCCTTCCAAGACTTTTCTGAGACCAGCTTTTACCTACTTCAGGTGATTTCTTGTTGATCTTTTCCACATTCAAAGTTAGTTCTTAAAGTGACTTTAGGCAATTGTATTCCCCCAAAAAGGGTTTGCATGTTATCCAAAAAAATAGGTTCAACCAATGAAAATCTTTGACTTTTTCAACATATTTTACAAAAAAATGCTGTTTGAACACAGAAAAATGTGATATAATGGAGCAAATGACAAATTAAATTGACATTTTGTTCTCTTTTCTGTAATTTTCATCAAAAGAAGTTAAGACATAACAGCCCTACTTTTATCACATCTTCAAATGCAAAAAAATGGAATGTGGCTTTCCAGATTAGTTACCAGACAGTAGAATATCTTTGGAAAGTCTGTTTATTACTGGCAATTTCACCAAAGACAGATTTCCTCACTGAACTTCTCAAATTGCTTTGTCCCATGAATATCTTTCACTTTTTCAACATATTTAAACAAAAAAAATGCTCTTTGAACACAGATACATGAGACATAATCAAACAAATGACACATGAAATTGACATTTTCTAGTCTTTTCCATAATGCCCATAGAATAAAGTGGTTTATCACACTTTTAAATCCAAAAAAAAAATGTAATTTGGCTACCCAGATTAATATCCAGTGATTAGAATATATGGGAATTCTATTAACAGCTGATAGTTGCACCAAACCGAGATTTCCTCATTAAACCACTCAAATAGTTTCATTTATTAACTGTTCAAGGTTAAAACTGGTAAAATTTTTGTAATAATCTACAAAAAAGCAAATATTCAATACAAATTTGTGCAGCATAAGTTGTATCAATCCTCTAATAATCCCTCAGATTAATCTTATGACTGTTTAAGGAGATCCAAACTCTACAGGTTCAAAACCAGATTTAAAGTTGTTCATTTTTTCCCAACATATTTAAACAAGAAAATGCTGTTTGAAACACAGATAAATGTGATAAACTCAAATAAAATGAAGATTTTGCTGTCTTCCATAATTTCTTTTTAAAAAATGGAAAAAGAAAGTAGATCCTTACATTTATCACACCTTTAAATCCATAAAATTTGAATTTGGTGTTGCTGATTAGTCACCAGTGATTCTTTAGTCTATCTGAGTTGTTTGCAGTTTCAACAAAGAGTGATTTACTCACTAAGCCTCTCAGGTAATTTAATTTAATAACTGTTTAATGTCCACACAAGTAAAGCTTGGCACTAATCTACAAAACAGGCCAGCATGCACTACATATTTCTGCAGCATAAGTTTGTTTTGTCCTCTTTCTATTGGCATGAATCACTCAACAAACCCTGGAACTGACCCTGTGGTCCTGAGAGTTCTCCAGACCTAACAGGTTACAAACCACTGAACAAACTCTATATAAAGTCATTTAAAGCACCCTGAAAAACCCATCTGGTGCCAGTTTGCATTCAACAGTCAGAACTTAAATACAGTGAGGACTGTTAGAACAGTGCTTAACTCCAGAAAGTGCCAGTCAGGGTCAAGTGATTCCTGTTTCTATAGATTAGAAATTCATTTTAAACATCTTGACAATCCTTTCGTGACTTTTCCTGGATCAACTTTATGTATCTATGAAATTAAAATATGCAAATGGGGCAGGAAAATACCAATGATCTGTGTTTATCTTCTTCATGTGATCTCTACCTTGTCTTTTCAGTAAAAGTCAGTCAACTAAATGTTTCTGCTTTTAGGGAAACCAAGATGAGACCATTTTCGCAATCAGAAACCTTCAAGAACCCTAAAATTCAAACACCAGCTGTTGGTGTCAAAATGCTGCATCGACAAAGAGAAAGAAACTGTCCAAATATGATCAGGGAAAAGCCGCAACAGTTTGCCAGTCAAAGAGCAGTTTCTGGCCAGATGAATCAAAGATGGAGCTGTGGACATGTTTGGCAGCGTTTCAGGAGAAGAAGAAGATCACACCAGCGACGGAGCACGGAGCTGGAAATGCTCTGGTTTGGGGTTTCTGCTCTGTCTCAGGGATCGGACGGCTCAGAGTCGCTGATTCTACGAGGAATTCTGCATCACAGCAAAGAAAGTGCTTGAAGATAATGTGAATCCATCTGTCTGAATGTTGAACCAGAGGATGCCCTTTGAACAGTATAATTATCCAAAGCAAATGAGCGAATCCACCGAGGAACGGATCAGAAAGAAGACATTCCAGCTTTGAATCCCATTAAAATGTATTTGGGGGGAATTGAAATGGGCAAAAAAAAAAAAAAAAAAAAAAAAAAAAAGCCTTAAATATCTGGTAAGTGAAAGAATTTAGCAGAGATAGAGGTCAAAATGTTTATCAAGCCAATGCTAGAGATGGTGGACAATCATGCAAAAGACTGCTGATGCCAAGGATACACCTACAGTATGCAACACAAATGAGTGGTACCACTAATCATGGCTGTAGTAGTCATGGCTTCCTCCTAAAATGAGGCCACAGACAGTGCACCTCCTGCACAAACGAGCAATGAAAAACAAGGACTAATCAGTGGAAATCAGAGTTTCTGTGACAGCTCAGATAGTAGGAAGGACAGTTCATACCTTCAACCTCTATGAACAACCTTACTTCCTGTTTGGCATAAAAACTACAAAATGGAACTTAAACTTGACAAACATTAGGAGCACATTCTTGGGTCAGAAGAGAAAAAGATAAATGAGTTGTTCTCAGATGGAGTCCAGCATGTTTGGTGTGAACCTGACCAGGACTACCACAGTGGATGCATAGTCCTGACAGTGAAGCACGGAGGTGGAAGTATGATGATATGGGGCTGAATGAGAGCAAAAGGTTTTGATGACATTTATAGATGAATGTCTGTGGATAAACAAAAATATTGTCTGGCAAGAAGCTTGAAGAAGAGGAATATTCCAGCAGGAGAACCATCTAAAGAACCAAATCAAACGAGGAAGAAGAACAACATGAAACTCTAGTCTAACTTGATCTGTCAGCACCGTTTCAGTTTCCACCTGTACTTATGTTTTCACATGACTGTGTTGGATCCAAACAGCTAATTTGTCTCTCTTTGTTCCTTTGTCACGATCTGGTCGAGCCACATTTTCCACCGTCGGCGCGACACACTGGAAATAATAACGCCGTTACTGGTTACCTGACATGTGTGAAGGATGTGGAAAACAGGACGTCACCAGCAGACCCACTTATTTTAGACTTTATTTAGAACAAACAAAACAAACTGCTCTCACCCACAGAGCAAAGAGAAGCCCTGAGCATTATTCACAACCTGGAAATTAAACAGCATGTGGAAACATCCGGGCTGCGAAATTATTCAGCGATGATCCTCAGAGACGCACAAAAAACCCCACACATGAACACTTGAGAACTTGTTTTTTATGCCTCTAACAAAAGATAATATTGGAAAGGATATATATATATTTTAAAAATCAAATAGTGTTCAGATTTCTCCAAATCTGGGTGTGCTGCGATGAGGCGTCTTCAGTAATGAGCGTATAAATGCAAATGTGATATTTCAGTCGACTCATTTATTTGAAATTATTCACTTGTCTGTGCTTTTTAGGTGATGTTTTGAATCTGTAATTTGATAAACGATTAGAAAAAAGTTAGAAAAGTGTAATTTTTTGTCTTCCTTTTGTCAGTATCCGACTCAACCTTTTAAACAGTGAGCATTAAAGCGTCAGAATTTGTCTGTCTGTCTATACAGTGAACATTCATACTTTAATTATGGTAAAATACACTTGTGGAGATGTTTCTGAGTCCATCAATTCCTGCTGGACGCTACATATTTAGGTCACGCGATTCGGTTTCTGTACATCACGTACACATGTATAACACACGCCTGTGCTCAGCACAAGGTCATTTTGTTTGTGGGTACATCTATATTAAATGGACACATTCTATGTTGCTGGTATTTCTGAACATCAATAACTAATAAACAAATGCTGCATTTCTGACAACGCCATATAGGGGAATGGACACCCTTGGCAGAGGACTGTGCTATCCAAGTGCTTGTCTTCTTTTTGTATTGCATCTATTGTTATATTCTATTTTATTGTTATATTGTTGTAGGTTATGCACTTTGGGGGTGGGAGCAATGATTCAAAAGATGTGAGTTGAATTCCATTGTATAGTATACTGTTGTTGTTTCCCCTTCAAAAAATGTATTTAAAGCTACTTTCTGCACATTTCCTAGGATATGCACATACTATCTCTTGCTACACCTATGCAGTACCTTTAGCAACAACAGCAGTGATGACAAACATCCACTTTAGGAAAGAAAACCATTCCAACATGTGTGATATAATAAAAACGAGTGGTGTCCGCTCATTAAATACGGTCTTTTTGCAGAGGGAAAACCCTGACATTCACAAAGTGTGTGATGCATGACAGGTTGTTTCTTCATGTGAAAAATAGATTTTGGGTTGGAAACTCAATGAAGCAGCTTTATTTTAGAGGCTCAGGAGAGCGTACAGGATGTTAAAACCACACAAAGGTTCATGATTTTCAACTCGGAGAACTGTGAAGGTCACGAACAGCTTTCTCACTGATTTTTAGATCTGCATTGGATCATTATCTTGTCGTAGATGTCGGCTTCTTTTTAGTGTCCCGACTGACTGATGTTTCCTCCCCCAGAACACAACACAAGAAGGTCGTAAATGGGGAAACTAACACTCAACTTGGGGTTGTAAGATTTTCCCCAATTACCGCCCACTGAATCTATCAATGAAGGACAGAACAAAAAATTATGACCCAAAACACAACTCATGTGGGAGCTTCTTAAGGGGTTGTTTGGAAATAAACACAAAGAATAACTTGATTCTCACATTGGGACAAAGAAAGCCACCCTCCCCAGCAGAGATGAGGGTCAGAACCTGCTCTTTATATAGTCTCCCAGCCAGACTGATGGCCAACAGTCCTCAGCTGAGCTCTACTTCAGCTGCAGCTCATCTACCTGATGATCAGGTGAGCTGTGACCACAGGGTTCAAGACATCTAGGTTTTCTTTGTGTAATTCAGCTCAACAAAAACTAAAACCTCAGTCAGAGTTAACGGAAATCACAAAGGTGGTTTTCTTTGTCAACTCAGACTTTCTGCTTCAAACTCTCTTCACATAAAACGTTTAATGAATCATTTGAATCTTCTTCTGCACAAAATGAAACAATGTTCAGCTGCTTCAGTCAACAGGTTGTTTTAATGGAGAACAATGAGGGATAGAAAAAGAAAGTCTAAATTCTGTTATTTCCTCTTCTTAAATGTAAATATTTACCAAACAGCTTGTTTGGTCTGTAAATTTTGAGACAGTTTTTAAGGAAACGAGTCTAAAGTCTGTTATTTCACCTTCTCAAATGTGAATATTTTTTCTTTTCTTTCCTCTTCTATGACAGTAAACTGAATATGTTTGGACAAAATAAGACATTTTGTAACATTTTGTCAACCAAAAAGCTCGTGAATTATGCATTTTGAGACAGTTCTTTAAAGGAAAAATGTCTAAATTCTGTTATTTCAGCTCTGCAAATGTGAATATTTTCTGGTTTCTTCCTCCTCTATGACACTAAAGTGAATATCTATTGGACAAAACAAGAAATTTTGGGACATTTTGTAGACCAAACAGCTGGTCAATTATTCATTTTGAGACAGTTTTCAAGGAAAACAGTCTAAATTCTGTTATTTCAGCTTCTTAAATGAGTATGTTTTCTTTTTTCTTTCCTTCTTTATGACACAAAAGTGAATATCTTTGGGTAAAACAAAACGTTTTGTGACACTTTGTAGACTGATTGTGCATTCTGAGACAGTTTTTAAGGAAACAAGTATAAAGTCTGTTATTTCAGCTTCTGAAATATGAATAGTTTCTGGTTTCTATGACAGTAAACTGAATATCTTTGGACAAAACAAGACATTTTGTGACATTTTATAGACCAAACAGCTCATTGACTATTCACTTTGAGTCTAAATTCTATCATTTCAGTTCCATAAATGTGAATACTTTCTGGTTTATTTCCTCCTCTATGACACTAAAGTGAATATATTTGGACAAAACAAAACATTTTGTGACATTTTATAGACCGGACAACTCGTTTATTCATTCTGAGTCTAAATTCTGTTATTTCAGCTTCTTAAATATGAATAGTTTCTGGTTTCTATGACAGTAAACTGAATATCTTCGTACAAAACAAAACATTGTGTGACACTTTATAGACCGAACAGCTCGTTGACTATTCATTGTGAGTCTAAATTATGTTATTTCAGCTTCTCAAATGTGAATATTTTCTGGTTTCTGTGACAGTAAACTAAATATCTCTGGACAAAACAAGACATTTTGTGACATTTCGTAGACCCAACAGCTGGTTGATTATTCATTTTGAGATAGTTTTCAAGGAAAACAGTCTAAATTCAGTTGTTTCAGCTCCATAAATGTGAATATTTTCTGGTTTCAATGGTACTAAACTGAATGTCTTTGGACAAAACAACATATTTGTCATGTTTGGGAAGCACTGATTGCCATTTTTTGCCATTTTCTGACATGTTAGAAGCCAAACAACTACTCAGTTTTATAAATTCATGAAATTACCTGCAACAGTAACCGCTTTGCTTCAAATATATGTAATCTGCGTTAAATTTAGGCGCCTAAACTTTCGTGTTTGTGAGGAAAAGTGCTGCGTAACTGAGCTCTGAGGGCTGTTGAAAGCCCTCCTGGATGCGTTTCCGGGGAAATGAGTGAAGTGAAACCTCTCAGAATAAAAAGGGAGGAAATCCTTGAATCAGATTTAGAAGAATCTAAGTGGACGGTCGGCTTGTTATAACCCACTTCACAGATTTAGTGTCTTAAGTCTTTTACTCTCCACTGCATAAAGGGTCCCATGTTCACCCTGGGAAATATACACTGCATCTGATTAGCAAGTATCGAAACACTAAACGCAATATGTGCAAGAGATGTCAAGAGACATTTGTGTGATTGGCGGAGACTCGAACAAAGTGCTTGGCTCTGATATTATTAAGAGCTCTTTTGCAGGACTTTGGTATACAGACGTCACCTTGAGGAGTAAATAATGCTTTTCCTCTACGGGGAGCTTCCACGTCTTCTTCTTCTTCCTCCCAGAAAAGCTCCACATGCTGGCAGATGCAGAGTGCTGAGACTAAGAGGTCAGGAGATTTCAAACACATTTTTACTGATGCAAACGGCGATTCTGTTGGGAAGATGTGGAGGCCGAGATGACAACCGAAGATTACCGCAGTTTGGTGAGCTGGAAAGATCGCTGGAGCTTCAGGGGTTGGTTTTTTTTTTGGCGTGAAATCTCCATCCAGCTCTGGATGAGATTTATGAACACATCTCTGTGAAGAAACCTTTCAAAAAGTAGTGAAACATCACTTTAAATAACTGCAGTGAGTTCAGCATCGTGACACGATTAAAAGATCTCCTTCATGCATGTTTGGGAATTGATGGAAAATCCTCTGCTGTGAATGTAAATTTGAGTTTTCTTTTTTCTGTAAAACACTTCAATTACTTGATTAGAAATTCCTAAAATGACATCTATGCTTCCCCTCTAATTGGAAAATCCGAAGTCAATGAATATGCTAATTTAATTTTAAAACTTTAACTACCGGATATAAGACGTCTCCTGCAGCTGTGGAAGATCATTTTCAGTACTTGTGTCATGCAGCCTTCGAGTCTCCACATCAGGCTGGAAAGTTGCCTGTTGCACCAGTTTATGGGTGTTTTTCTAAGTCCTAAGTCTCTAAGCACCTGTATGGAAACAGAACAACCATGAAGCAGCAGAGAAAACTCAGAAATGTCTTCTATTTGATTATTTATTTTTGCAAAAATTTAATAAACCTGGAGTCAACATGTGCAAAACTTTTCCAACTTCCCCCCAAGTGTTACCAATGTTGGAAAAAAAGGTGACTTAAGCCTACATACTATAGATATGTAGAAAGCTGTTTCACCATGCTGTATGTATCTTCAACAACTTGTTCCTCTGTTCACTGTTTTTATGCCATGCTACTGATATTTTATTGATCCACTGTGTTTGATTTTCCTCTCAGTCTTTATTGTGATCTCAGTTTTGTGTCTTTTGCATCTCATTTGTGTTGCTTTGTCTCTTTTTTGTCATTTTATCTTGTTTTTGTCATTTTGTGTGTCTCGTCTTTGTAGTTTTGTGTCTCTTTGTGGTTGTTTTGTCTCCATATATTACAGATATTTAACTCTTTCCATGTTTCCAGCCTCTCCAGACTTGTTCTCTCTACTCTGCTCATCATCAGTAGAAAGATGTTTCACCATGCTGAATGTACACTATATTGCCAAAAGTATTTGCCCACCCATCCAAATAATCAGAATCAGGTGTTCCTATCACTTCCATGGCCACAGGTGTATAAAATCCAGCACCTAGGCATGCAGATTGCTTTTACAAACATTTGTGAAAGAATGGCTCGCTCTCAGGAGCTCAGTGAATTCCAGCATGGAACTGCGATAGGATGCCACCTGTGCAACAAATCCAGTCCTGACATTTCCTGGCTCCTAAATATTCCACAGTCAACTGTCAGCTGTATTATAAGAAAGTGGAAGTGTGTGGGAACGACAGCAACTCTGCCACCAAGTGGTAGGACACGTAAACTGATGGATGCTGAGGTGCATAGTGCCAAGAGGTGGCCAACTTTCTGCAGAGTCAATCACTACAGACCTTCAAACTTCATGTGGCCTTCAGATTAGCTCCAGAACAGTGCTTCAGCAGAGAGCTTCATGGAATGGGTTTCCATGGCCCAGCAGCTGCATCCAAGCCATACATCACCAAGTGCAATGCAAAGCGTGGGATGCAGTGGTGTAAAGCAGCCACCACTGGACTCTAGAGCAGTGGAGACACCTTCTCTGGAGTGACCAATCACGCTTCTCCATCTGGCAATCTGATGGACCAGTCTGGGTTTGGTGGTTGCCAGGAGAACCATACTTGTGGGACTGCATTGTGCCAAGTGTATAGTTTGGTGGAGGGGGGATTATGGTGTGGGCTTGTTTTTCAGGAGCTGGGCTTGGACCCTTAGTTCCAGTGAAAGGAACTCTGAATGCTTCAGCATACCAAGACATTTTGGACAATTCCATGCTCCCAACTTTGTGGGAACAGTTTGGAGCTGGTCCTTCCTCTTCCAACATGACTGTGCACCAGTGCACAAAGCAAGGTCCATAAAGACATGGATGACAGAGTCTGGTGTGGATGAACTTGACTGGTCTGCACAGAGTCCTGACCTCAACCCCATAGAACACCTTTGGGATGAATTAGAGTGGAGACTGAGAGCCAGACCTTCTGGTCCAACATCAGTGTGTGACCTCACAAATGAGCTTCTGGAAGAATGGTCAAAAAATCCCATAAACACAGTCCTAAACCTTGTGGACAGCCTTCCCAGAAGAGTTGAAGCTGTTCTAGCTGCAAAGGGTGGACCCACGTCATATTGAACCCCATGGATTAGGAATGGGATGTCACTTACGTTCATATGTCAGTCAAGGCAGGTGAGCGAATACTTTTGGCAATATAGTGTATTTTTTTCTACTCTGTCTCTGGGTTTCAGGGTTCAGAGGGTTAATATATATTGCATTATAAAGTCATTTGTTTTTGGAAAATCAACGGAGAAACTGCCAGATGTAGATGTTTTTTTTTTGGCTACTCCACAACTTCAATCATATACATATAAAGGTACTGCAGTGATGCAAAAAACACTTTTATTGATCAAGTTGTGTGTTTTATTTTCCTTTTAGTCTCCTTTCTGTCTGCTCTGTGTAAACACTGCCTGCAGTTCACCTGAAAACTCTCAGAATTTTTTCTACTTGACTGCTGGTCACAGCTGAGTCAATCATGGCTTTTTGGTTGCACAAAGCAACTCAGAATTTTTTGTTTTTTATAGAATCTGGTTCGAGCAAACTGTCTATTTTTGGCAAAATTTTAAATGAGACAAAGTGATTTTCATGAAATATGACAATTTCAAGCTTAGTTTTGGTTCATATTACCTCATGGAACTGTCATGTGTGATTACTTCAAAGGACTGTTGCAAGGTTCTTCCTGATTTTACAGTTTCTGACTCAGATAATTGGTGTGATTTTGGTGACTTTCAGCAGAAGAGTGTGACAAGAGTCTGCACATGCATCACTCTGCACAGTGAAGGTCAGCATGTTTAAAGAAAAGCAGCTTGGCCTTGAACAGCTTCACCTCCCAGCGGGTAAAACGGTCCAATTTCTTATGGATGCCTTGACTTTAGTAAAAATAAAAATAAACCAAAGATAACCAGTGAAACTGTGAATCTTGAAAAACGCTCAAGGACACGTGGTGCAGCAGGGAAGCCTCCTCACCTCGGCTCACCTTGGTTCTGAGTGTGAAATACACACTGGTCCGATTGTTGCTGCTGCTGAGAGCTGAGAGACGCTTATCTGTGAAAAACATTCTCCCAAAATTCAGGAAAAGGTTACAGGGCCATGTGTCTGAGACATGACGGGAATACACAACCATTTTCAACTGCACCCACATTTCAGTTGCACATTTATCTTTGAATTTGTTATAATATGTTGCAAATAAAATGCAAAACACACATAAAAATTGGTGGTGGGACGCAATTAAAAATAATTATCTAATTAGAGGTGTGGTAATTAAATAATTGCGATTGATCACATTTTTGTCAAATAGCAATGTTTGATACAATAAGCAAAGTTTTTCAGTTCAAGTAAATTTTGGTTGATGACTGAATCGAACAATAGATATATACGTGAACTTAAACAACAAAAATGTTAGTTTTTTTTCATCTGTCTACTACACTCACAGATTACTGCAAACTCAAAGTGCAATTATAGCGATTATATTCAACATTTTAAGATTTTTTGTAAACTCAAGCACTTTCAATGTCTTGAAAAGTGGTCAAGACATTATTTATGGGCACCTTGTCTGAAAAAAAATCCAAAAATTTAGCAAAAAAAATCCCCAAATTTCTGAAAATTTGCAAAACCGTCAGGAAGAAAATTGCAATAATTCCTTAAAAGTTTCCCTTAAAAGTTTTATTTTAAAAAATCCCCCAAATTTGGCAAGAAAATTCTTGAAAATATTTTTTAAAAAATGAGTAAAAATCTTCCAAAAAATTTCCTAAAAATATCTAAAGTGATTCCATATATACCAGTAAAACTTTGAATATTTTCTTTAAGAACATTCACATAAAAATCAACCAAAATCCAGCAAAATTCGCTGGATTTTGGTTGATTTTTTTGTGAATGTTCTTCAGAAACATTTTTAACATTTCTTTTTTTCCACCAACAAATGTTCAAAGATTTCCCAAAAATGTTGAAAATATGGACATCAGAAGTTTCACTGTGAAAATATATATTTTTTTCCACATTTTCAAACTTTAAACCGGGTCAATTTTGACCCTCAGGACGACACGAGGGTTAAACTCCCATCTCTGATAAAAACAGATGTAAAAAACTACAGTGTTGAAGGAAAATGAGCTGTTTGTTCCTACTGACAGTCGATGTTTTTTTTTTTCTGAAGATGCAATCAACACCGTCAACTTGTGACAACACGATACGCCGCGCTGAAACTTCCTACGCTGTAATTACCGTGTCAGTTCTGCTCGATGCTATATTTTCTTTTGTCTGTCAGACTGGTGGTGGGTAAATCCGTCGCTGCAGAAATTGTTTATGATCGCTCCAAGAAAACTTTATCCAACATCTGTCTGCAATTATGAAGATCTGCTGCAAAAAATATACAGAAAAAATAGAATCTGTGATCTCATTTTTTTCCACTTCCTGGAATCAAAGATAAATAAAAACTCGATATCAAACTTGCATTGCAGCTTTAGTCCTCTTTTTGAAAGCTGTTGGCGAAAGAATGCTTTAAAAATCTGCATGTGAAGGTCAAAATCAAAGCCGCCTCGCAACAACATGCCTCGACAGCGACAAACATGTCATCAGAGGAGATCATAAAGCATGAAATAGCAGCATTAGGCCTATTATCCAGGAAATTGCCTCTCGGGCTTCACAAGACGTTCTACATTACAGCCTATATAAATGGAAATGCATTTACAGCTGATTTGGATGTACACGTCTATACTTAAAACGCTTCTTTTAAGGGCTCAAAATCACAAATATGTTGACTGAAAATAGCCGCGGAGTCTATTAATACCACGAGTCTGTTGAGGTATCCGAAGTCTTTTCAGGCTTTAGATAAAAACTCGGCTCGATATTCCACCGGGTTCCTCACATTACAACGGCCTCTCACACCGCAAGGTCATCTGAAGTCCCTGATGCCTCCTTATCTCCTGTGTATTACACCCTGTGTGTGTGTGTGTGTGTGTGTGTGTGTGTGGCAGAAAACATCAATACACTCGACAGATAAATGATAATCAAAGGAGAACGTATTTATTTTGCCGCGTAAAAAAGGCTCAGGTTGCAGTTTGGCTCTTCACAGAAGAAGCTACATTCTTCACTAAAATGTGAAAGCAGGACTTCAAAGCAGGATCCTACTAGAAACAAACAAAAACTACATCACCGAACGGAATTATTATACAAAAAAACATTGTTTTTATCACCCATGTTGGGAAAAAAAACATGACAGGTGTGATTTACAGCAATTTTGACAGGAAAAATATATATTAAGTGCTAACAATGTGTTGTTTTTTAAAAAAAAAAAAAAAAAAAAGCTTGAACAAACTGTACAATTAACCTAAATTTTGTGGGGAAATAATTCTTTTAAATACAAAAACTTCATTTATTTGCCAGGAAAAATGCAATCATACTGTATGTTAATTCTCTATATTTTTTTAATTTAGAAAAATAAATGAACAATTAAATTTATTGTAGTGTTGTTTAAAAATCAATTCTGGTTATTTTCTTTTTTAAAAAATTGGGGAAAAATTAAACAAATTGAGATACAAACACACATTTATATACACATAAAATAAGTCATTGATTGTTTATTAAAAAAAGGTCATTTTTGTCTGTTTTTTGCAATAATTAAATAAAAGAGACCAGTTTTTACAAAAAAATTTGAATTATATAGTTAATATATCTTATTTTTGCAGAATATATTAACTATACAGAAACAACTAACGTCGAAGAATCTAAAAATTTTTTCAAAAAGCTTGAGTGCGCGTTTGCACACCTGAAGAATCATGATTCAACATGTACCCATAAACCCCTTGTTGTTCTGCACTTTATTCTGTTTTTGCCAAACAGAACCAGAATCTAGAGTCCGTTTACTGGTTTTAGCCCACAATCCAGTTCAGCTCCAGTACAACCAGTATGATCCCAGCAGGGGGCGCAGCAGCCCAGCATCACTCCTCCACAACATTCCCCCCATTTTCCTCCCTTAAAAAAAAAAAAAAAAAAAAAAAAAAAAGCGCCTTCAGATTCAAAATCTAATTAGTTGCAAAAGTAGAGCACATTTATCTTTGCTCGGATGTAGATGAGGCAGAAAAGGGAGTCGTTTTTTTTGCAAAGCGTGTCAGGAAACGTCTCAGCGAGTGACCTGCAGCCCGACTCTCTGCAGGACTTTATTTGGCCGCTTTCTTCTTTCAAAAAATAAACCAACAACAACAACACAAGGAGCAGAAAATGAGCAACGGAGATGAAGAAGTGAGAGAAGTTTGAGCCCTGACAGACTCATTGTTCTGGTGGCGTCACAGCGGGACTCGAGTCGTCTGACTGGATAATATTCTGCACTTTACACAACAGGTGGGAGACGGAAAATAACAAGAAATGAATCACTGTGATTCCCTGAGTCACCGTGGCCCCGTTTCTGCTCGGGTTTTTTGGAGGAAATTTCACAGGTAAACAAGCCACCGAGGTGTCATCTGCAATAGCTTAGCGTTGGTTGTCCGAGAGCGGAGGTTTCGTCCGGATCCCTCGATGGGGAGGTCGGCGGAGGACGGGGCGGTCAGGTGGTCAGGTGGTCAGGAGGAGGAGGATGAAGATGAAGGGCAGGGAGGCTGTCGTCATGGAGGCCACGCTGCTGAGAGGACCGGTTTCTGAAACAAGGAGGGACATTTATATATGTCAAAAGAATGTGGACAGGAGTTATTGCTCTGATCCGAGGCTGTTTGTCATTCTACGAGTTCGACAAAGTTCTTCGGCCTCCAAATGAATCCTCTAAACCCCAAGTTTCTGAGCGTTTCTGCTTCATTTTTCACTGCAATCTAAAGTCCTGCACCTCTGTGGAAACAGAACAACCACAAAGAAGGAGAGAGAAGTCAGAAATGTCTTTTATTTGATTATTTATTTCGCAAGAATTGAAAAAAACCTGGATTCAACGTGTGCAAAACGTCCCCCAACAGTGTTACTAATGTTGGATAAAATGATCACTTATACCTACGTACTATTGATATTGTACCATTTACATTTTTACAGCCTCTATAGTCTTTTCCTGTCTACTCTGCTCATCATCAGTAGAAAGATGTTTCACCATGCTGAATGTATCTCCAACAACTTGCTCCTCTGTTCACTGTTTCTGAGCCATGCTGACTTTATTTTATTCATCCAGTAGCTTTGGTTTTCAGTCTGAAATACTCTGAAACTATTTGAAATTTGCCCAAAATGACTCAAAATTGGTCTAAAGCAACAAAAAAATGTCCAAAATGAGTCAAGAATAGTTCAAAATAACTCAAGCTGTTTTTGAGTCATGCTGCATTTAGTTTATTGATCATTTATGCTGTATTTTGCTCTCAGTCTCTCTAATTTGTCTCTTCTCTGTTTTGTGGAACCACTGCCTCAGTTCAGCTGAAATGTTCCTGAATTTTTGTCACAATTTGAGTCACTAATGGCTTCATAGTTCAAGTGCAGAATATTTAGTTCTTACAGAATCTGGTGCAAACGATTTATTTTTGGCAACATTTTTAAATGAGTCATGTAGAATAAAACGATTTTGATCAAAAATATCAAAATATGCCAGTTTTAAGCTTAGATTTGTTTCATTTTTCTGATAGAGCAACACATGATTCGTTCAAGTACTGTTGGAAAGTATAAAATCGGATGATTCTCCGTGGTTTTACTGTTTCTTTTCATTATAAATTGTGTAATTTTGGCATTTTTTAAAAAAAGATAACATACCTGTCAAACCCATTGACAGGTTTTGTGGTTTGGACGGTTAAAATTAAGCGATCATTGCATAAAACTCTTGAAATATGCCAATTTTGATCTTAGTTTTGGTTATTTTTTCTCATGCAACAGCATACTGCACATGATTAGTTCAAGAATCGTTGGAAATCTGACGATGCTCTCTGTTTTTACAGTTTATTTTAGGATATACTTTGTAATTTCAGCGATTTTTACAAGGATAACGCTTTTAAACACACCGGCGAGTTTTGGAGTTATAATAAAGCCACAGCCACACATGATTAGTTCAAGTACCCTTGGAAAATTGAAAATCGGATGATTCTTTACAGTCTTTTAAGTTTCTGAAACTGATAAATGGTGCAGTTTTGGTCTTTTTTTCCCACCAACACACTTATGAGTTTTGGATTCAGAGGGCTAAAATAACATGATTATTACTGATGAAATAATAGATTTTAAAGATTTCATTTAGTTTTTTTTTTTTATTGGATGTAATCACACATCATGCATGACTCCTTCAGGCTCAGTCAGAAAGTAGAAAATCTGACGATTCTCTCTGTTTTTACAGTTTCTTTTATGAGCTACGGTGTAATTTTGACAATTTTTAAAAAGATAAAATGATCTTTTTAAACACACTGGTGAGTTTTGGGGTCAAATAAAGCAACATAACAACACGTCACACATGATTAGTTCAAGAACTATTGGAAAATTGAAAATGTGATGATTCTTTGCAGTCTTTTAAGTTTCTGAACCTGCTAAATGGTGCAGTTTTGGTGATATTTTTTCCCCAACCCACTAGCGACTTTTATTGATGAAATCATAGATTTTAAAGCTTAAATTTAGTCATTTTTTCAGATTTAATCACACATCATAAATGACTCCTTCAGGGACAGTCAGAAAGTAGAAAATTTGGTGATTACTTCTATTCTAATTCTGAAAAATGTTGTAATTGCACTGATTTTCTAAACTATAACTTTCCTTTTCAAACCTGCCGCTGGGTTTTTGGGTTCAGATGGTTAATCGGAGCCTTAAAATCAAATCCCATCCAACACTTTTAGGACAAACTGGAGCACTGATCTTGTTCTACATCTTATCCCCCAAAATCACTGGTGTCTTAGTGGCTGAATTACACCAAACCTCAGAGGAGTTCAGCACACGATTGCTCATTTATTTGGAACGAGACCTTCAACAATCACTCTGACTCATTTCTGTTGCCACTGAAGCACGTTTCAACTTGATTTTCACCCGAAAAGAAGCAATCACCGACACGTAGGCATGCAAAAGATGATTACACTTGAAAAACGCATTGAGTTGAAGACGTTGGATCTCACCTTGTATTTGTTTTGAACCTTCTGATGCTGTAATAAGGCGAGAGAAGAGAGAGAGAGAGAAAAGGAGATTTAGATAAAGTTGAGGCAAAGAAACAAGTTGCTGATTAGTCATTTTCGCGTGCTTTGCTTCCTCAATAAAGCTGCTGCTGCTGCTTTGTGGAACAAAAGGAGCAAGAAACAGACAAATGACCAGGGGAAGGTATTTACCATTACTCAAAGACTAACGCCATGAAAAATGAGTACTGACTTGGCTGCACAACCCTAAATATGTCCCCCTATGCAAATTCCCCTAAAGGTCGGATAAAAAAAGAGCTCTGAGAAGCACGGCAAACAGGAAAAGATAGTGTTATGTAAATTAGAGAGCGTAAGAATGATGGAGATGGTACAGAAGGAGGAGGCGGCGGTGGTGGGGATACAGGAAATGAAAAAGACGGGGGAGAAGAAAAAACAGGAGAAAATTCAAAATGACAGAGCGAAACCATGAAGTGGACAGAAGATGAAAGGGACGGCAGCGATTGAGAAAGTACGGCAGAGGAAAGACTGAAACAAGGTCAGATAAGAGAGAGGGAAGGGAGGGAAGAGAGGGAGCCGGGACGAGGGGGTGTTTGCGTCTGGGCGTCACTTTCTCAGCAGGAGGGGGCCTAAAAGGAAATAATGGAGGGAAGAATGGAGGGATGGCGTGATGGAGGGGCGAGGAGGGGCAGGAGGGAACGCAGGTAGAGGCTGGAAAAACCCTTAAAACCCCTCGGAAGGTAGAAACGGGAGGACGAAGCTGCGTAGGTGCTATTAAAGCGAGCGGCGGCCTTGAAGCCACCTCTGACTCAACTGCAACACAAACACACATATCGACGACGACAACCGCCTCCCCCCCGAGCCGAGACGACGTGTCGCTCCACGAGACACGAGACGATAAATTACTGTGAGGTTCTGTGCGGCTAACGAACAGCTAAGGGTTAACGAAGCATTAAATAAGGAGCGAGGTGTGGGCCTAGAGCCGACAAAACTGCCACCGCCATGGGAAGAAATGCAGGAATTTTCAACCTATCACTCGAATATCTCATGTTTTACTAGAAATTAATCATACTGGAAACATTGAGGTGATTTCTAGGGAGTGCATCTACATTAAATGTAAAAAACGATTTAAAAAAGGCGGTTTTCGCATACGGTGCAGCACTAGCAAATGCATCCAAAATCTTTTTTTGGAGATTTGTGCAGCTGATTTAAACAATGCTTTCTTTCTGCAAACCAATCTTCCTTTGCAGTGTTTCTTTCTCTTTTTACAGTGCACACAGGGAGCCTGCATGTGTGTTTTAAATACAGTTTTATCCAACAACCCTTAAATTACAACAAATGAGGATTTATCAGACGATGAACCGTGCAAGTTTATTGTTGTATAAAGCAGCAAATCAAGCTGTTTACATGACGCGTTTGAGTTAATTTTCAAAATATGAATATTACACACATGCAAGTCGCAATATTGATGCTGGAACTATATGTTTTACAGCCCTAAAGTGTTTGTAGGAAGCATTAAAGCAAAGAAAAAAGCTAAACAGTTCCAATTTTATACAGCGATATCGCGCTTGCATGAAATAAAATGTACAAAAATTTAAAAAAAAAAAACAAAAAAAACCCCAAGAAATTTATCTTACGTTCCTTGCTTTTGTACTAAAAATGCAGCATTTCTGCAACCAAACAGCATTTAAATGCACCAACCGGAGAATATTTACTAATTAGAGAGCAGGCAACTGAATTTGGTGCAGCTATAGCAAATGCATCCAGAATCATTTTTTGCAGATCTGGCATTACACTCGTCATACAGAAATGTGTGCAGCTGATTTAAACAATCAAACTGATTTCTTTCCTTTGCAGTGTTTCTTTCTCGTTTTACTGTGCACACGTGGAGCCTGCATGTGTGTGTTTTAAATAAAGTCTTAATAAAGAAACTTGTGTATCTAACAACCCTTAAATTAGAACAAATGATGATTTATCAGACAATAAATCATGGAAAATGAGAACCATGTTAATTATTTTGTTGCACAAGCAGTAAATGAAGCTGTTTGTATGCTGTGTTTGAGTTAAGTTGTCATATTTTACATAGCAGAAAACACAATGTGACTGTTTCACATATGCATGTCGCAATTTTGGTGCTAAAACAATATATTTTTTAGTGTTTGTAGGAAGAATTAAAGCAAAGAAAAACAGCTAATCAGTTCCTATTTTAAACAGTGATATCGTACTTGAATGAAATAAAATGTACAAAAATGTTAAAAAACACGAAAATAACCTCAAGTTCCTTTTTTGTATTTGAAAACTCTGCACTTCTGCAACCAAACAGCATTTAAATTCACCGACCGAAGAATATTTACTTATTGGTGACCAGGAAACTGAGGATTTTTTTCCATTGTCGATTATTTTCTGGATTACGTGATTCGCTGTTTGGGCTCTACATTGTCAGAAAACGGTGAAAAATGTTTCCCAAAGATGACAAATAATGTCTTGTTTTGTCCACAATATTAAGATATTCAGTTTACTGTCATAGTGGAGGAAAGAAACCAGAAAATTCATATGTAAGAAATTATAAATTAATTAAAATTGCTCAATTTGATTCGTCGATTATTGAAATAGTTGATGATAAATGCAATAACTGATGACTAATTGTATAATTGTTGCAGCTCTCTGAGCGACTCACTGATTAATTATTTAATCCTTTCAGCTCTAATTGTGAAAATACTGCGGTGACAAATAGGGCTGTAAATGATGATTATTTTCTAGTTTATTCACTTGATTGTTTTGTCTATAAAATGTCAGAAATTACCAGTTTTTCGTACATTCCAAGATGACAAGTGTCTGTATTATGTTTAGTTTACTGTCACAGAGGAGGAGCGAAATCAGGAAATATTTACGTTTAAATTTGATTTTTTTTCTCAAAAAATTCATCAGTGATTATAAAAATATTTGACGTTTATTTTCTAAGTTGGCGGCAATTTAAAGAAACGATATTTGCAGCGTTATTGCAGTAAAAGAAGCATAAAAGACATCCAGGACTGTGGCTGTAAATGTTCATACATCTGGATAAACTGAACGTATTTATAGAAATTATTTATAATATTTCCGTTGTGTTGAACTGTTCTTAAATTTAAACCGTTCGGAATCGATCAGCGAGTGTGTGACTCAGCGCCGCGGTTTGCAGAGTGAAAATTCGTGTTAGATGCCTTGTGTTTACCGGTGTGTGTGTGATGTGTGTGTTTTGATCCGCCTTTAATCACATCATTTGTGCAAGAAAAAGACAAAAGCCGAAACCTTTGTCCTCGTTTGTGTCTTAATTTTTGGGTCGTGGCGAACTGCGGCACAAAACGGTGTCCGCGGTGGCGTAACTGCAAGAACAGTGTCCTTTCTGCACTGCAGTCACAAATGCATGTGGAACTGTACATGCACAACCGCATTTCACCGTGTGTGTGTGTGTGTGTGTGTGTGTGTGTGTGTGTGTGTGTGTGTGTGTGTGTGCAGAACGCCTCACTGCAGAGACCCAACCTTCCACCATCCCACCTCTCCTGCACGCCGCCATTTTGCAAAAACACAGCAGCTAATGCTAACCGTTTCTAGCAACAACAAAAAAAAAGTGCCGTGAAAATTTACGAATCGGGCGAAACTGAACGACGCGAAAACGATGAAATTTTTCGAATCTGAAAGAGCAGCGAGCGTCGGTCCAGTTTTGTCCCGTCGAGTTCAGGGGGTACAAAGGTTTTTTTTTTTTTTTTTGTTGGGGCGAGAGCAGGAGGGGGGCAAAAGGAAGGGCAGTGATGTAAGAAATGCAAAAGAAAAAATAGTCGGAGAAAGAGACGGAAAGTGGGGAAAAAAATGGCGAAGCTCTGCAAACTGAAAATGAAGGTAATGGACTGTTCACAGCGGGAAGACGACGGGAAAAAAGGAGGGAAGACAGAAAGGGAATCAATTAGAGAGAGAGGGAAGTCGGTCTGTAATGGTTTCTCACAGTAGGACGGCTGGAAGAAGAGAAGGAAGGCAGAGAGGCAGAACAAGAGAGATAAACACAACAGGAGGAGTTTTAAGGACAAGTTCCAGCGTAGAGAGGAGAGAGAGAGAGAAAAGAAAAGGTAAGGATGGAGCGAGGGGCGAGCGATGCAATAGGAGGCTGCGGGGCGCCACGGATTTCACATCACACCAGTCTGTTGATTCTGTTTTCTGATGCAACAGCAGCTAAAGCACCTTTCAGCAGCAGCAGCAGCAGCAGCTCAGAGCGTGAAAAAAAAGCAAAAAAACCAGGGGGTTTGGGGTGGTGGGGGTGGACGTCATTAGCGGTTAAATTAAGGCGATAAACACACACATTCACACAGCGGAGAGAGGTGACCTTGCTGCAATGACGACGTCACCTGACGGGCTGTCACTGCCCCGTCCTTCAGAGGTAATTAATCCAAAACACCCACGACGGGGCATCCCCCACGTGGAAACACCTTTTAGTCAGACAGGAGGGGCAGAAAGAAGAAACTGGGATGGAGAGGAGGAAGAAGAAGGGCTTGAAGTTTAGATAAGAGCCGTCGCTGAAGGACAGGAGCTGCCGTCACCTGCGGCCACACACTTCACCAGAGCTTCACCTGTCAGATAAAAGGCGAAACTAAAGCAGGTGAGGTGTTACCACGGGGAGCAGCTTTGGTAAACCGCTCCCTCATCCGTCTAACTCCTCTCTCCGGCCTCCTCGTCCCAACGCAGCGCAGAGATGGAGGGGAGGCGAAGGGCCGTACGGAGACACAACAAAGAGATAGAGGAAGCACGGGGAAAAGGAGGTGGAAGCGGCGGTGGCGTAAAGAGACTGCTGCCGAGATTAGTTTTGCTCCAGTAGCGAAAGATCATAAAAAATGAGGAAGGGAGGAGAGAGCTGAGGAGACAGAGAGAAGGGGGGGATTAGTGCCACTTCAGGAATGACAGAAGACTGAAGGAAGAAAGAGGTCGGAGTCGAAGAGGGGGAGGAAGAGACAAGGAGACGGGAGATCCTGAAATTTAGTCAGGATTAGTTTTGGTTAAGGAATAGGATGAGAGGCGGAGGAAGGAAAAAAATTAGGGAAGGGAAAAAAAGAGGACATGTGTGCGTCTTTGTAGGTGGAACTCTTTGTACTTTAGAGAAAAGGGTTTTTTTTAATCTGAACCCTCTGAACTCCGACCTTTGCATTTAAAAAAAAAGCCAAAATTACACAATGCATCCAAGGATGAAACTGCAAAAAAAAAAGCTGTAAAAAAATTTAAGATTTTCACCTTTCTGACAGTCCTTGAACTAATCGTTTATAACGTGCCTGTCTGGAAAGTTGTGACATTTGATCAAAATCACTTTAGTCTTCTAAAAATTGCCAAAAATAAACTGTTTGCTCAACCAGATTCTGCAAAATGCTGAAAATTCTGCATTCCTCAGTGCAACCATGAAGCCATGAGTGACTCAGCTGCAACCTAAAAATAAAAGTAAAAAAGGGTTGTTCTGTTTCCGCAAATGTGCAGGACTTTATATTGCAGTAAAAAAAATTTGTTCACAGTGAGCTAAAATGTGACAGGAGGAAAAACGAGGAGTTAGAAAAGATATACTATCTATCAAACCTGCTGTTCATTTCAGCACAATCATCTGCAAGATTTTATATCCAGTTTGCAATTATCAGGCCTTAAAGAATTCACCCAGAGTGTACTGAACTTTCTACAAAACCTGCATTCGATCTCTAATCTAGTAGATATTTTATGTTTCCACTTAAAAAGAATTATTTATCTCCCAATCAAAGATGCATTTAATGTATATTTTGGAAGGTTAATCTCTTCAGCATCCACTAAGAGTTGATATTTACACCTAGAACACATGGCGTTAGCATTAGGATGAATCTTAGCTGATTTATCTTTGGTATAATGGAGGGGATTTTAAACTGTAGGAGTCCATGTGGTGCACACAGAGATGATGAATGGATCCCGTGTTTTCTCATGTTGCAGCAAATTTAGCTTGTTTTCACATAATCCGAGTTAATTTTAGACAAGGAGGAGAAATTAGCTGGTATTTGTAAGCAAACACAAGCTTTCCAAAGGGATTTATCACCAAAATGTTGTCCAGTATGCTTAAATTTGGTGGAAAACAGAACAGATTTGCTTTAAATAGCTACAAAATCTGGTTGTTAGTATGATTACATTTCTGTATCATTAAGGCAAAAGCAGCAGTAATATATAGGTCTCAGTAGGATATAATGCTTTAAATCTAGTGAGTAAAGTCAAGTGTGCGTGCTGGATGTGTCTCCCAGCATGCATAATCCAGGTGATTTCAAATATTTTGATTATTTTCAGCTCCGATAGGCTGATCAGGGAATACTGTCAGAAGGTCAAGACTACATTAGCATTTTCTCACTGAACAATTATCTGTGGTATTTCTAATTAATGACAGCAGGATAATTAGCATATAAAAAAAGTCATCAGCCTTCACTCTGGTAATAACGCAGCAAATTACTCCCTGTCTCGCACCGGAACAGTGATGGCATTTAAGAATTCATTCGAGACGGATGGAGCTCTTTTTTATTCCAGTTTTAATTTTTTTTCCCATCCCTCCTTTCACGCCAAAATTTAATCAAGGCTGTGAGATTGGGAGGTATTTCATTAGACAGCCTTGCAAGCCAGTTTCCCCTGGAAAAAAAAAAAAAAAGTGTGTGTTAGATGAGCCGAGGACGGCACAACAAGCCCCCTGCAGATAACACTGGGATGGGAACTGGGACAGACGTCTCAGACACGCATGTCAGGACACACAAACACACGAAGTTGTACGAATTAAACTGCCAAAGAATGCACGCAAGGGCCCGTATAGCCACGCACAAAAACACAAAGTGCACCAGACACAGAGAAATGGGCGCACACACCAACAACTGTACAGGGATTCCCACAGCGACTGGGCAACATTCCCAACCGGAATGGGCAGCTCACTGGACTGGAAGACTAACATTACTCCAGGCGGGCTCTGGATTAGATCAACTCTGGGAATTTCACACTGGGACAGAGAGATGGAGAGTGGGAGAATGAGGAAGGACAAGGAGGTAAAAAAAAAAAAAAGAAGAAAGAGGCAGAGTGGAAGGGCGGTGTTAGCTGATGTTTAAAAACCCTCAGTACCTTACAGTAACTGCATTACTTTGAAGTTGAACAGTAGAGAATTTGTGCTGATGTAAAAAAAAAAAAAAAAAAAATTAGGTTTAATATATTAAAAACACACAGTAGAAACTCATTGCAACAAAAGTCTGCACACCTTTCATTACTGAGAAATCTGATTTTTTCTAATATTTGGTGCGTTCACCCTCATGTTTGAGGTCAGACTCAATCTTCTTCTTCATTTTTTGAAGATATGCTCTCTCCTTTTTGCTAAAGGGGTTGTTTTGCACTACATTTCTCCTCATAATACCCCAAGCATGTTCGATTGCATTTAGGTCATGCCACATGCATGTACAGGTCGTAGTTTTCACTTCTTTACAAGCTCACAAGCATGATTTAGTTCTTTAGATGATTCTCCTGCTGGAATATTCCTCTTCTTCCAGCTTCTTGTCAGCCAGTATTTTGGTTTATCCACAGACATTCATCTATAAATGTCGTCTCCCCAATATCTTCTACACTCATACAGCCTCATATCATCATACTTCCACCTCCGTGCTTCACTGTCAGGACTATGCATCCACTGTGTTAGTCCTGGTCAGGTTCACACCAAACATGCTGGACTCCATCTGAGCCCAACTAATGTATCTTCATCTGACCAAAGAATGTTCTCCCAACATTCATCAGGCTTCTTTTTGTGTTCTCTAGAAAAGTTTGATGTGGAAGTTTTGTGTTTTCTTGGCTTCTGTACATGGAAGTTGATGTTCTGAAGTGTCCTTCACACTGTCTGAGCTTCACACTAACTCTGGTTTCCATTGATAACTCCTGTTCCAAGTCTGAAGCAGCTGCCATCTGATTTTCACAGCTCGACTGTGAAAGTAGTTCACTGTCTGTGGAGTCATTTCAGGAGGACGACCACTGCAGCCATGATTAGTGCTACTATGACTCCTTCTATACCTCTTATCACTGCTAACCCTGTATCTCCACTGATTTTTAGTTGCTTATTGAGCTTCCTGTATCATTTTCCATCTTTGTGAAATCTCACAGTCAGATTTTTCAGTTAATCTGTTCAGTTCTTTTCCATGTGTAGAAAAGATGCAGACATAGATGCAGCTCATAGGTCCAAAAACTGAGAAAGTTCTGCTGGTCACAGCTCAGTTTAGAACCATGTTCATGCAGTTAGACTGATTGGAAATCACAGGTGGCTTCACTTTTGTTGCATTGAGTTGCAATTATAGTGTTACAGTCTTTCTAAAGTATTTGTTTTTGATTGTTCATAGAAGGAAATACTGTCCAACTTTGAAATAATACCACTTTGAGAGGTGATACTGCACAGCATTGTGCTCACGTCCCTAATTTTTGAAAGAGTCTCATCCTACATGGTTAAAATGGCGATTTTGGAGAGAACAGTTAAATTTAGCCTCACCAGTAACAGCAGAGAATTACTAAAACAGCGAGGAGGAAGCAGGGATAAGTAGCAGTGTAAACATCATGCTATACAGGCCTGATAGTGGAGATGTGAGAGGCAGAGAGAAGAGTCTGTTGGTGTACAAAGGGGAGGCATGAAAGAAAGAAGAGATGAAAAGAGGAGTGTACTCACTGGGCTTACAGCACACTGTGACACGCAACTTCATACATGGCAGAGGAGGGCCTTCATCTGTGGGTAGAGCTGCAAAGAACAAGAAAAGACAGATGTAAATAAGCTGCTTACTTATTAAACCCAACAAACGGTGAGCATTCAAGACGCTAACATGTCAAATAAGATACGCTGAACGAAATCCTCCTGTAAAATCAACTCTTTGAGAATCCTTGTGCTGCTTTTTGAAGACAAGAAAAGCTGAAGAACAGAAAAGGTTGTTTTCACGATATCGGGATGAAAAATTACACCGTCTCCCATTGACACGCTGCATATCATCTGCACAAATGAATAAGAATATGAAATCAAGACCATTAAAGAATGCGACGTTCTTCAATGCCGATACTGGCCGCGGCTCACGGGGGAAATCAGGTCAACATCATCTGTCAGTTTAACACGGATTCTACAAAACAACACCGTTTGGAAGCTGCAGCTGAAGGATTTTAGATCTGAATAATTCACAGACAGCTGCTAACTCAACAGAGACACCGCCATAACCGAGTGTGTGATTGCCAACAGTTTGTCTTTGATAAGCTCCAACACAGAGTAACAGTGAGGCTGCAGAATTAGGCAGAAACTGTGATGGCTGAAATAAAAATACAAACAACTCAGAATGACAATGATACATAAAAGTCTTAACTTCAGATCCGTTTCTTCCAGATCTTTGAGCCTTTAAAGAATAGTTTCAAAAGTCGTGCACACTTAATGTTTCTTTTAGTATAATACTACACATCTAGGCCTTTTTTTTTTTTTTTTACAGCATTCAACACCATTTCCCCAACAGCAGCTGGAGGTTAAAGCCCAGATCTCCGGATATTACATGAAGATTACTCTGCACCAGCTCATCTAACTTGAAGAAGCTGCACCAGTTTTGCCTCAAAGAAAATGGGCAACAATCCCAGTGACTACATGTGCCGAGGACTTTATCTGGAAAGTGAAATGTTCTGTCCTTTTCCAGTTTGAGATTTAGGGAAATTTAGCTCGGTGTGCCAAAACAGCCTCGAGCGGCAGAGCTGCACACTTCTGACTGCACATGCTGTAATATTTGGGTTGTAAGCACAAATATGTTTCTCCGGTATTCAAAACACATTAGTTTTATGATTTAAGTATTAACATAGAGCATGCATGAAATAAATGACAAGATATTTGCAATGATAAAAGTCTAAACTGTGTCTGAAATCACTCATTTACCATTAGATATTGCCTATATAAGAAATATTTAGTGGTTTTCTGTATAGTGAACAATAATTGAAGATGCAAGACTTTTCTCTGACCTTCACCCTAACCCCAACCAGTTGAGGCAGACAGCTGCCCTAACTGAACCTGGTTCTGCCAGAGGGGGTTTCTTCATGAGTTTTTTTTTTCTTCTCAATGCTTAAAAGCAATTCAAAGTAAATTTCACCTGAGCAAGTGAAGAGCCTTTGTGATGAATCATGTTGTGAATTGGTGCTATATATCTGAAATTGGATTGAATTTATACAAATTTACATCATCACTGACAGTTGTGCGCTGTACAGTTACACCTTAGGGAACAGTGCAAAGCTGTGCAGCAAAACTGGCCAAACTGCAACGTATGACTTACGTATTCTTTGTTGATGCACACTGGCTCAAATAACATGTTACTCTATACACAGTAGCAAGAAAAGGAAAGGCTACAAATAGCTACATGTGGCTCTTCTAGACTATTTAGTAATATCAAAATAAAGGTCTTTTTTGTTTCCCCAGTCGAGTCCAAGTCATTTAATATGTAGTATCTGCTGATACCGAGTCCCAATCCAATACCATTTTCTTACATAATGCGTGCTTCAAGTATTATAGACTAGCTGTAGTACCTGGTTGGAGCTTTTCGACCGTTTAATACTGTAGCGAACAGAGGAGGCAAGCAGAGAGCATTGTGGAGATATAGCTAGTAAATGGGCACCATGACAAAGTCTTATGTGATGCTTAATGATGTCTGACCAATGCATTTACAGCAACTCAATGAGAATTAATGCACAAAATGAAAACGCAAACTTCGGTTCCAAAGCTTGCTCCCTCTCTGGTTCATAAACAGTCAATCATGTCCCTTGATAATGGAGCCCCTTCAGTGCAGGTCTCCCAAGACCTGCTAGTCCGGGACGCACCTGGGCATCAGACCATCACTAGTGGAGGTTGTCATTTTGAATTCTAAAAATTACCAATGACCCTTTGTCATCACATCTCCATCTAAGAAATGTCTGCTACAAGGCCTAATGGGCTTGATGTTGGGCTGCACAGGTAGGTTTGGGGTTAGTCAGGGTCTCCATCTGGTGATAACTGACCCTGACTAGCTAGTAGGAGCTTTAAAGTCAATGTTATTTCACCGTGGTCGCCCTCCATGCACCTCCAGGATTTACTTTCTTTCTTTAATTAATGTATGCTACCATTCAAAAGAAAATTTCATGTTTTCCATGAAAACTCCCACTTTTATCCATGTGCTAACATAACTGCACAAGGGTTTTCTAATCATCATTGAGCCTTTCAACACCATTAGCTAACACAATGTAGCATTAGAACACAGGAGTGATGGTTGCTGGAAATGTTCCTCTGTACCTCTATGGAGATATTCCATTAAAAATCAGCCGTTTCCAGCTACAATAGTCATTTAATGTTATCATCATTGGAAAAAAATGCTTTTCTTTCAAAAATAAGGACATTTCTAAGTGACCCCAAACTTTTGAATGGTAGTGTATATCAAGGCAAGATCAGTTAGTGTCTACATTTGTTTGTGTGTTTTTAACTTGTGTGCCTCAATAAACAGGCTACAAAATGTTCCTTCTTCTTCCTGATTGTTATTCAAACTAGTTCATTACATACTACCAGTGATTATTGATATCACCTGCAGTAACCCGTTATAACATGTCACCCTCATATTAAATGGCAGAGTAAATGCAGCAGTTTAATACAGAGGAAGTGATTCCTGATGGAGCTCTATTTCACTTTTACGAGAGATTTTCATATTAATGCTGCTCATCACTTCTGAGAGTTTCCTCAAAATGTTTGTAGTTTTTCTGTGTTTTCTCCTGTTTGGAGTATTTTGCTGCTTCTGTCAAATCGTTTTTTCAAAAGTAGCTCATGTGTTGTCAGAGCGGTGAAAGCTGTTCTGCTAAGTGGCTCGTGTTTTCTCTGCTGCCCTCCCTTTCCTCTTTACACGCCGACTATCGGAGGACGTCAAGGTGTTTCCTGTTTTCACGGATCCACACACGGAGACGGTCGGTGTCATAGTCTGTGGGAGAGAAGAGCTGAGCCGGGCTCAGACTGAGCCAACTAATGCCATTAGTGTTTCTAATGCCATTGTGCTGTTCTCCCGGGCTAATGCCATTATGCAGCCTCCAGTGCCGCGGGTCCATTCAGCGCTCAAACCCCAGAGCCAAACATTTGGACCAACTTTACGCCTTATCTGCGATGTGGACAAAACATACACAATCGCTGTGAGCCTGAAGTGGCCCGACCGGGGGGGAAGACCTTTTGTTGCTTCTCTGTGAACTGGCATGAGCAGCCACAATAGGCCAGTGTGCATGTGTGCGTTTGTACATACATGTGTGTGTTAGTGTGCGTCTCTCATGGCCTCACAATGCTCCATTGTCCCCCCCCCACCCACCAACACCCCCCAGACCACAACAGTAATTTATGTAAAGATTCTTTCTTTTCCTCCAGCCCATCCATCCCTTTTCTCTTTTGTTGTCCTCCTCTCTCCAGTCCACTCATCCATCCTCTCTCCCCCCCACCTCTGTACTGTCAGACTGTGTCCATCTTTTGCTCTTTCTCCCCCCTCTGTCACTCTTCCACGCTTCTCTACCTCCGTCTGCTTCTCTGCCTTGCCTCGCTGTCGTCCTGTATTGATCTCCGTTTCTTCCTCCTACACTTCGCCGTCCCTTCTGTCTCTTTTGTTGTCACCCTTCCATACGACGCATTCACTCGACTCTTTCATTCTCTGCCTTGTTTCATGTCCTCCCTCCTCTTGGACTGACACCAAAAAGTTGTATAAAGTAACAGAGAGAGTGAGAGAGGAGAGAGGGAGGAGGTGAAAAAAAAAAACGTCAACTGATTTTACAGCCACTAAGCCATCTTCTGTGTCTCTTCCCTCCCTTTTCTCCCTCCAGTGGTTTGAAATAAATGAGCGAGGAGAGACAAATGCAGGAGGATGTCACGGAGAAACCATCACAGAGACTGTTACAGCCTACAGGTTTATGAAAACATCATATTAATGTCATTCAGCGGGAATTTATGGAAAACATTAATGGAATAAGCTGCAGTTTGCCAACACTCAGGCCTCATAAAAAACAAAATAATAAAAAAAAGCTGGCTAAAGCTACTCTTGTTAAAAATGTAAGACTTTCTGGCCAACACACTTTCTCCAACACAGGAATCTTTGCACACACTGATGACCGGAAACATCAAATATTTACATTTCTCTCTTTTTATTAGGGTGCCACGAAAAGAACCCTCAAGCAAATATTTGTAGTTTCACCAAATGATAAGAAGTTTTGCATTTTGCATCTCAAAAATGTACTTTTTAGCAAATTTTAAACCAAGTGCTGACAAGGGCATTGAACCTCGAAACACTATGAAACGCATCATTAGTCACTTTACAAAAAATTTAATTATGACAGCTCAGCTAATTATAGCCAATTAATGATGACTAATTAGATTTGTTGAGTGTTTAACCTCTAATAAATAAAACTTAATTAATATCATATTACATTATTATTATTAGAATCACATCAGATCAGGTTTCTGCTCCATGTTTTTTTCTCCTGTCCTATTTTTAATCACTGTGGGTTCATTTTTCCTTGGAATATAAAGTCCTGCACTTCCATGGAAACAGCACAACCATGTCTGGAAGGAGAAAAAAAAAATTCAAGAAGTTTCTTCTGTGCAGTATGACAGAGTTAGAATTCCATAAATCATAAAAAGAAAGAAAGAGTTGAATTTCTTTGATTATTTATTCTATAAAAGAAAATACTTGGAATCAACATGCTCAACATTTTTCCAAGTGTCCACAAGTTTTACCACTACTGGGGAAAATGAGTGACTGTACAAACTAACTATGTTTTACTATTTGCAGTTTTACTACTTTTACAAACTTGTTCCTACTACTCTGCACATCAACTCTGAAAATATATTTCACCATGCAGCAACTTGTTCCTCTGTTTACTGTTTCTGAGCCATGCTGCATTTATTTATATTTACTATTTGAAACTTGTCCAGAATGAGTCAAAATTGGTCTAAAGCACCACAAAATGTCCCAAATGAGTCAAGGATTGTTCAAAAATATTTACTAAACTTACTTAAAAGTGCCTGAAAATATCTGGAAATGTGTCATTTTAAACACGATTTGTGTCATTAAGGTGAATTTAAGTCATTTTGGACAAGTTTTAAGTCACATTTCAGTCTCTGCACATCAACTCTGAGAATGTTTCACCATGCTGAATGTATCTTCCAACAACTTGCTTCTCCGTTTGCTGTTTTAGAGCCATGCTGCATTTATTTTATTGATCCAGTAGCTTTCATTTCCTTTCAATCTCTCTTGTTATATCTGCTTTCTGGAAACACTGCCTGGAGTTCAGCTGAGAAGTTTCTGAATTTGTGTCAAGTGACTGTTGGTTGCCGCTGAGTGAGCGGGTGCACCGAGGTGCCCAGAAGTTTTTTTGTTTCGTTTTTTCTACAGATTGTGGCACAGTTTTTTTAAATGAGGTGTGTAATAAAAGGAATTTAGATGAAATTTTCTTATTTTAAACTTAAATTTTGCTAATTTTCCCAAAGGAATGGCATATCACACATAGTTCAAGGACCGTCTGAACGCTGAAAATCAGACAATTCCTTTCTGTCTCTCTTGTCACCTCCTTTCTGTTCTGCGGAAACACTGCCTGCAGTTCATCCCAAAAAATTTTTTGGGTTACTGTTGAGTGTCATGGCTCCTCATTTGAGCTAAACAGTGCAAATTTTTTATTTTTTATTTTTTTTTAAATTTTTTTACTGAATCTGTTGTAAATAATTGATGTTTGGGGAATTTTAAAATGAGACACGTAGAATAAAGTAATTTTAATTAAATATCATAGTTTAAAGCCTAGATTTTGTTAATTTGTTGCAATGGAACCATAAACCCCAGATGTCTAGCTGAAGAACCCTCGGAGAATTGAAAATCAGATGATTCTGTCTGTTTTCACAATGTTCTAGCTCTGATAAATGGTGCCATTTGGCGGCTTTAATTAATTTTTCTGTTTTGTTTTAGGTTTTGAGGCGCAGCAGGTTAAGTCATTTTTTCCTCACCTGGTTCAAGCTTGGTAATTAAGTAACTGTTTGTGTTTTATTTTCTTTGTCTTATGTGATAATAAACTGAAAATAAAGCACCATATCTGAAGGCATCATCTTCTGGAAAGTGTGACTGATCAATTTTAAATGTTTATTGATATTTCAGATTAACTTATTAACTAAAGCAACAGTCTACATAACTGATAATCGATATAATTTACAGCCCATTCTGCCTGTTGCAAGTCTGAGTAGAAAAACTGTCGAGTACCGAGGGACATTTTGTTATTTATTCATCTCCTAGCTCTTGATCTAAACCAGAAAATCGATTGACTTTATTGTTTTTTTAGATTACATAATGCTTCGGTGTGGTTGCTAAACATGAAAAACTGGTCAGCTCAGAGGTTGGGCTTATCTTGTGTCGTGAATCACCTTAAAAAAAGGTGTAATTGTACTGCAGAAATATACACATGTTGTACTCACAGCTGTAGTAGTAGTGTTTCCCTGGCAGGAACTCAAACCCCAGCGAGAACGGCGTAAACCTTTGGATCTTTTCGGAGAACCGGACCGGTCCAAACGGAGCGTAGGGCGTGTTGCACTCCCACCTCTTGATGGCCCGTCTGGTTTCTACACAGCCTTGGAAGGATTCCTCTGCCACCAGATAGAGGGCCAGTGTTTCAGGCTGCCCGGCCTCTTTGTTGGGGTAATGAGGACAGTAGATATCCAGGTAATCATTCAGATTCAACTGAATGGACAGATCTCCTGCTGTTAACCTGGAAGGAAGAACGACAACAGCATTAATATTTCACATAACAATTACAGATTAATACATGACTGACGGGGGAGGAGAGGCGGTGATTAAGCACAGACGGACAGAGAAAGAGCGAAGGAAGACAGATGACGGGTATCCCATAATTCCTTAGTGCCCTCCAGGAATGTGGAATACTGCAGAAGATGGATTTTTCATTGGTTTTGCACGTAACATGGGGTGATAAAACAAAGCTGTGCAGGTCTTCAAGGATGCTTAGGGATTTCATCGTGTACAGCAGAATTACATACATCCATGTGCAATATCTCCTCAGTGTCAAATAATTCTTAATTTTATCACCTAATAGGAATTGTATTGCTTCCAAGTTGAATGGTAGGGTTAATTTAAAAAAAAAAAAAAAGTTTAGATTTACTGTATAAAAATACACTTTATCTTTCCAACAGCTTTTACTCTCATACAGCTCCATATCCTCATACTTCCACCTCCATGCTTCACTGTCAGGACTATGCATCCACTGTGGTAGTCCTGGTCAGGTTCACACCAAACATGCTGGACTCCATCTGAGAACAACTCATTTATCTTCATATGACCAAAGAATGTGCTACTAAGATTAATCTGACTTCATTTCATGTCCATTAGCAATGTTTCAATTTGCTGTTTTTCACCAAACAGCAGTTTTTCATGGATGCCATCTAAAGAGGTTGATGATATAAATGGTCCTTCATTGTCTAATCTCTCACAGAAACTCTGATTTACATTGATAACCCCTGCACCAAGTCTAAAGCACTTGTTTTCAGAGCTAGATTGTGATAGTTCACTGTTTGTGGAGTCATTTTAAGAGGACGCCCACTGCAGCCATGATCAGTGGTACTATGACTCCTTCTATACCTCCTGATTACTGCTGCAGCTGTGTTTCCACTGATTTTTAGTCGATCTTCCTGTATCTATTTCCATTTTTGTGAAGTCTTGCAGTGGGATTTTTCAGTTCTTCTGGCAATTCTTTTGGAGCTATGATGCAGACATAGATAGACATGGCCCATAAGTCCAAAACTGAGAAAGTTCTACTGTTCACAACCTGTTTTATAACAATTTTCATGTATTTATGTTCACTCAGTTGTACTCACTTTAGTTTCAGTAATCACAGGTGCATTCACTTTTGTTATTTCTACTTTAGGGCCTGTATTTTCAGTACAGTCATAAAGTATTTGTTTTCATCTTGAACAGAGTCGTATTCACTTCTGTACAATGCATATCACAATGATAAAAATCTAGTTTTATTTCCAGGCCAGCAAGAGACTGCTGCTGCTGAGTGTCAGATGGAGAGAACAACATTCCTCGTATGCTAATTACGACCACTGAGGGGAGTTCAGTGTAAAATAAACTCGACTGCCTCTGTTTTACATTTTCCTAAAACACACAGCACAGAAACCCACAGTTGTGTACCAACTTAAGCGGACGTGCATGTGAATGTACAACCATGTCAGTCAAGGTTGACTGGTTTTTGGCATAACAACAACTCTGGACAAGACAGCATCATTAGAACAGAAGAGCTGCATAATGTATGCTCTTTCAGATGGAGGATTCTGACTCGCTGTCAGCTACAGTATAAAGAGTTACCCATGTACAAACTAATAGGAGACAGAGATGACGAGAGAAAGACAGAGGGAAGTACGCTGAATGAGAATATAAACGCAGCATGCAAATGGTGATCTTTTGTGACTCAGAGAAAAGTTAAAAATGTCATTTTTATTGTGCTGGTTAGAAAAGGCTTCAATTCAGCCAATTTAAACTGTTCAGCTGCTGACAAATTCTCGTCCGTTGAGTTAATCCACAGTCTCGTCAGATGTGGCTTTAAAGGACAATGATCAGATAGCGTGACCAGGACACAGACACTCCTTTGAGCAGCGACTATAAAAGGTCACTTTTATAGGATCAAAAAAATGCAGCTTTATTTAAATGACACAATGCCACAGATGAGAAAAGAAAGATGAGAACGGGCTATTGGAATTTCAGTTAGAGCTGTAGACAGGCACTTTGATATTGTTAACTCCACCGTTTGTCATCTAAGAAATTGCTTTCGACAGCAACGTACAACAGACAAACTACTATATGACCCCAAACCACGTGTCACCATCACTACTCTGAAACCAGCCTAATACCTGTCTAAAACCACTTATAAACCAGACAAAAACCAACCTTAAACCAGCCCAAAACCAACCTAAAGTCAATTTAAAATTTGCCTAAAACCAGCCTTGAACCAGTTTAAAATTAGTGTTAAACCAGCCAAGAATTAGTCTAAAACTGTCCAAAAAGGGGCCAAAAACCACTTAAAAACTAGTCAAAAACCAACCTAAAACGACTCCAAAATCAGCCTAAAATAAACATTAAGCCTGTCCAAAACCAAACTAAAGTCAATTTAAAACAGCCTAAATCTGCGCAAATTAGTCTAAACTGGCCTAAAAACCTTCTTAAAATCACTTTAAAACTAGGCAAAGCTCAGCTTTATATCACTCCAAAATAATCTTAGTCAGCCTAAAATTAGTCTAAAACCAGGTCAAAGTTAGTCCAAATCCAGTCTAAAATTAGTCTAAACACGTCAAAACTTGTCCAAAACCAGCTCAAAATTAATCTAAAACCAGGTCGAAATTAGTCCAAAACCAACCTAAAAACAAGCCAAAACCCATCCAAAACAACCTAAATTTAACATTACAACAGACCAAAACCAGCCTAAAATTAGTTCAAAACACCAGCCCAAAATTAAGCTTAAACCAGACCAGAGTTAATCTAAGGCCAATCTAAAAAACACCCTGAAACTAGCTGAAAACATAGCATCATAACCATAATGAACCTTCAAACTGTCCAAAACTAGCTTAAAACAAACCTAAAACTGGTCTAAAGTTAATCTAATACAGTTCAAAACCTGGATTAAACTGGTCCAAAGCTAGTCTAAAACCAATCCAATACCAACCTAAAACCAGTTCAACACCAGTTTAAAAATCTCCAACCGACCCCAAGATTGTCAAATTTGGCTCGTCCATCTTCTACATCATTTGACTACAGATAAGGTTGTTGGTGTGAACAACCAAAGTATATTTGTTCAGCTGTGAGGAATCTCCAGAGGGAAGCTGCTTTGCAATCTCTTCACCAGGACCTTAATCTAAAGGCAGAATGGCATCATAACTGGCTGCAGTAGGCAACCACTCACATTTATTAGATACCTGCAGGGTGGAGGATGATCCATTTCAATGATGGATCTTGTTTTCAGCTCTAAAGAGCAGGTGGCAGACGTTTGGCATCTTTGAGGGAAAGACTATGAAGACAGCAACCTAAAGAAGCAGAGAGGTGATGCTGGATGAAGAATACATCAGCATTTCATCTATGCCTGTCTTGATGCCCGATGATATTAAAATAAATATGAAATCCTCACAGCCGTGGCTATCCTGTTCATTCGCTGTTATTACTTCGTGTTTCTGCAAGACAACATCTGTCCTCATGTCTGTAGAATCTGTACTGTCCTCCTATAGCAGCTGAAAAGACTAAAACCTTTATGAAACTAGTCTAAAAATAGTCCAAAACCAGCCTAAAATAAACCTTAAATCGGTTCAAAACCAACCTAAAGCCAGTTTAAAACCAGCCTAAATCAGCATAAAACTGGTCTACAAACCATTCAAAAATTACTTTAAAACTAGCCAAAAATCAACATAAAACCAGTCTAAAAACCAGCCTGAAAACTGTCTAAAACCAGGTCAAAACTAGTCCTAAACCAGTTTAAAATGACTCTAAAACCAGCCCAAAACTTGTCCCAAACAGCCTAATTTTAACATTATCCTAAGACCAATCTAAAATCAGCCAAAAACCAGCTTAAACCAGCCTAAAACCAGTCTACAACCAGTCCTTCTACGGCAGTTGAAAATGTTCCAGTCCTACCAAACTCACAGCATCTGTAGGACACTTTGCATAGACGTATCTTCAAGCTTCATCAAGTCCTTCAGAAACAGTGACTCAAGTTTTCCACGAGCAGCATCACAACCTCACTAAGTCTCTGCAATGAAACCACTCTTTCTGCAGATTATTGTTTCATACGGCGAGTACTTGTTTCACGGCATCCCTTCTGTTCATGCATTTATTAAAACATCACATGCTGTGTATATTTTTTGTTTCACAGATGTAGGACAAAGTACCATATGAGAAAGAGTACGAGAGGACAAAGCAGGTACCAAACGGAGGGAAGGGATGTGACATAAGGACACTGATGAAAAGAGACCTGAAGCAGAAAGATGAATAAAAAAGGAAGAAAAAGTTGGAAGAACAGGTAGAAAAAGAAAGTAAAGAGAAAAAGAAAGTAAAAGTGTTTTAATTAGTGACCCCAGAGAGTCTGAGTGCAGACACACAGAGAGGAGAACAACGGAGTGGAAAAGGAGACGAGACGGACTTTAATTGGTCTCCTCTTCGCATGGAGCGCCGGAGAAAAGAATGAGGGTCAGAATGTGGCTTGGGCAGAAGGTTCAGGTCCGTCAGTGGGAGTCTTTATAGAGGGGTGACAGAGCGGAGGAGAGAGGAAGGGAGTGCTGGGAGTCAGTGAAGGGGAACATGGGAGGGAAAAGGAGCGTGGAATGGGGAGGAGGTAGCGCCGATGGTGGTGGAGTGGTCGCAAGTTAAGTAGGCGGACAGAGAGGAGACCAAAAGAATAAATAAAAGCAAGAGCAGAGAGGAAAAAAAGGAAAAGGAGTAGGAGGAAGTGATGGAAATGAAACAGAAAGACATGACAAGGAAGCAGGAGATGGTCCAGCAAATCTACTGAGAGTGTCAAAGATGGATGGAGCAATGAGAGGAGAAATGACAAGAAACTGTTAGAGAGAAGGGCCCACAGCTGAGAGGAGAAATCTATGTTCTCTATAAAGCTGCAATAGAGTCACAGTAACAGCAAGAGAAGCACTCAGAGAGCACAGTATTCCACCAAGGCTGCTCAGTTGTTGGAGCATTTCTGGTGGATGAAATCTTGAAAAAATTTGTGGCAGAAACTGGCACCATAGAGTGTGTCCATTTAATATAGATTTACCCACAAACAAAATGACCTTACATCCAGCACAGGCACATGGTATACATGTGTATGTTATGTACGGATACTGAGTCACGTGACCTAAATATGTAGCAGGTGGCGGGAATTGATGGGACTCAGAAACACCCCAATTGTTCCTTGTATCATTTCCAACAGAGAAGTCCCAATAAGTCTGCTGCGGTGGATTTGTAGAAGGATCACAATCATGTGATCATCAGCAGGCAGCTGACATAGTGTTCACTTGTTGTCATGGTTACAGTGACGCTGTGCTGCTATCTGGCATTGATACAGACATCTTTAACAAATCCGTGGATCCAGACTATAAGCTGCATCACTGCCAAAATCTAATCACTTGGTCCTTGTGTCACTTCTGACCTTCTCTGAAAATTTCATCTAAAGCTGTTAGTCAGTTCTCAAGTAATGTCGCGATCAGACAGACAGACAGACAAACCAATGCCGATCGTCACTTAATTTAAAACAAACAAAACATTCTTGGAATGACCTTGTTTATCCGTCAGTGTTTTGATTGGCTGTGGGTGGCACATTGTTGATTAATATATTTTAGCGGGAATCTGTAGAAAAACAAACATAAAAACAAAACAAACAATGCTGACAATTGGAAAAATGCAAAATATCGACTCAGCATCAAGTTCAAAACCAGATTAAAGCCAGTTCAAATTCAATCTAAAACCAATGAAAAATTGGTCCAAAACCAGCCTAAACCCAACCCAAAACCAGTTGAAATCCAGTCCAAATACAGCCTAAAACTGGTCCGAAACATTCTAAAACCAACCCAAAGTTCAGTTCAAAGCCAGCCTGAAACCCGCATAGAAACGGTCCACTTTAAATTACATGTCCTATTCAAAAATTAACCAAAAAGACAACACTTTGCACCAGATTCTGAATCAGTGTAATGATGAGAGGTACAAGTAAACATTTTAGACGTTAATCTTCACTAGTTCCCAAGATTTTGTTGTTCAAACACAGCTTCAAATTTCAGTTTGTGTGCTAAAAACTTGCTGAAAGCGGGTCAACGGTCAATTATTTGATATTTCAATCTAAAATTTCACAGATACCAATTTTAGAAAAACAGTCACTTTACATTCCACTGCACATCCTGTGACATGTGACAAATAAAACTCCAGAATATTGAATTGAAAAATCCATATTTTACGTCAAAACAGACTGGATCAAACCAGAAATGGTCGAGCAGAAGTCCTGTAATGATCTGAGATGGAATAACCCACTGTCAGTATTTCAGTGTATTGTGCAGAACTGCTGCATTGACTGTGTGTGTGCAGAAAAGCAGTAAGATGTGAGTGTGTGTGTGTGTGTGTGTGTGTGTGTGTGTGTGTGTGTGTGTGTGTGTGTGTATCTTTGGGGATGCAGGTGAGACCCTGGAGGCAGATCACACCAGAGCTGCTTCCTGCTCAATAGCCACCGTGCAGAATTGGCGATCTATCAACAGGACAGGACACCATCGATCAGGATCCCTCGCTCGCTCACACACACACACACACACACACACACACACACACACACACTCGCCTGATCAATACCCCCTCTGTGAAAGTGTGTGTGTGTGAGGCCACGTCCGATAGCTCTATTACCTGTGTGTGCTAATTACAGCCCAACAAAGGCGCTCGATCGGCCGGTTAAGAGAACACCGAAGCCGGTTGTAAGCGCTCACACATGCACACAGCAGCCTGTTTACTCTCCCCGCTACCTGTGGTGCTCTGCAAAGCCCCTCGGAGGCTCGGGAATATTTGCTTAGCTGCATCGGCTGTGTGCGTGTGTGTGCATGTAATAATAGATGTGTGCTGTGTCGACATGCTGCTAGACATGTCATTCACCTCGAGCTCCTCTCTCCCGCTCAGGTCTTGCCTCCTTCCTCCCGCCCCCTCCTTGCTCTGGATGACATGCACTCATCTTCCATGTATCCCTTCAGAGACCCTCCTATTCCTGACTCTCCTCCATCCCATATTACCTCAGCCTGCGCCATATGCACGCCAGCAATTACAGAGTCGGTGTGCTGCGCTGATGTCAAACTGTCAGCCCCTCTTTCCCCTTTCTCCCTCCCCGACCCTGGTAGGCTCGGGTACGCCCTAATTACACTCAGCATCCTCCCCTCCTGCCAGCCGCCATGCAGCCGAGGCGGTGACAGCACAGGGGCATCATGGGAGCGCCGGTGGAGCTCGCCGGAGCAGCCTATCAGCGGCGGCGGGGGGGTGAGGGTGGAAGGAGCTCAGAGGATTTGGTCCAGTCCGGTGCAAAAGAGGGCAAAGACACACGCACACACACGTGTTTCGCACACACCCAGACATGAAAGTACTCCAGGAGAATAAAACATGCCCTCGTGCCACAGGGCGATCAGGGACACCCTCCTGAGGTTTTGGTGCAAGCTCGCGGTTGATAAAGAGAAATCTCACAGACGAGCAGAGTCTGAAACGCCACACTGAGCTCTTCAGTGGGAGAACTTGAAAAGGCCAACATTTATCCCGTTGTAATCACGGGAAATTGCATTCGAAATTCGAAAAATTGGACATACATGTGTCGGCGTGTGTGTGTGTGTGTGTGTGTGTGTGTGTGTGTGTGTGTGTGTGTGTGTGTGTGTGTGTGTGTGTGTGTGTGTGTGTGTGTGCGCACGCCGAGGCATGCATGTGTGTGCGGTTCTAATGAAATGCAGCAGGTTGACTGTGGCAGAGACCTTTGATCCTTTAATATGAGAGAATAATTAAAGGAGCAACAATCTTGCAACACGGCTTCAGGAATACAGAACAGATAGTCGATCACGCAGAGCAGGTGCATGCTACGCTTCCTGAATACACCGGGGCATTTAGTGCATTTAGTGCATGTAGTGCACGTAAACATCGGGGATAAAAACATTCCACTACAATGAAAATGTTAATAGCAGGCAAGATAATGACTGCAGGAAATGCACACTGGATTTTGGACACATTTTCATGCTCGCACTGGTTCACAGTAAAAGCATTTTGGCTGCTTTCAGGGACAATGGGAGGCCGAGAGGCTTGGTCGAGCCTCGGTTCTTCCGTGGTCAGTCTCAGCAGGGCGACTGCTAACTCTGGCCACTCTGCTGACTGGGCACAGTGAGCTGTGGTCAGTTGGCCTTGGCTGGGCATAGCGTGACACAGTTTCAGCCTCTGCACTGGGTGCTGCTGTAGTAACACCGCTCCAGGAGGACGACTCTGTGGAAAGGCGTTGTTTATTTCTTGTATAAGATGGGTGGGGATCAGCATGTTATAAAAGGTGAGTCATTGATCTGTAGATATATATATTAAAAAAAACAAAAATCAGTGTTGACTTACACACATACTGATTGCCTTAGGTGTCACCATACTGTTGTAATAGTAAATCCAATAAGCTGCTATAAGAGCAAGGTCACACTATCATCAATGACAGCTGAATTTCAATTATGTAACCCTTTCAAAGGCATGTTTTCTTTTAAAAGACTGTTAAAATTACACCATTTATCAAAGTTGGAAACTTTGATAAATGCGTAAGAACAGAAATAATTGTCAGTTTTTCAACTTTTGACAGTCTTTAAATGAATTGCTTCTCAGTCTGAACTCAATGTGAGCTTAAAATCACATTTTTACTCTACATGTATCATTCAAAAATTTACCAAAAAAAGCCCTTTGCACTAGATTTGGTAAGTCAATGCAACTGCATAAAACTGGTTCAACAAAATGGCATAAACCAACCCCAAACCAGCTTACCACCAGCCTCAAACCCAGCCTAAACCAACGTCAAAATCAGTCCAAAGCCATTACAAGACCATCCCAAAGCCTTCCTAAAACCACCCTTAAATTAGTCTTAAAAAATAGCCTGAAATCCACCCAAAACCGACCAAAAAACAGTCTAAAACCAGCCTAAAGCTAATCCAAATCCAACTTAAAACCAACTCAAAAATCAGGATAAAACCAGTCCAAAACCAGCCAAAGCTAGTTGGAATCCAGCCTGAAACCAACACAAAACTCTGTCCAGAAAATATGCCCAAAACCAGCCCAAACCCTACCTAAAAACAGACTTAAATTAGTCTAAAAAAATGTGCCTAAAATCAACAAAAACAAGTCCAAAACCAGCCTAACCAACCCAGAGCCAGTCTAATGTCCACCCAAAGCCTACCTAAAACCAGTCTTAAATTAGTCTAGAAACTGTGCCCACAATCAACCAAATACAAATCCAAAACAAGTCCAAAACCAGCCTAAAGCTAGTTCAATTCAGTCAGCCTCAAACCAATCAAAAGTCAGTCCAAACCCAGGTAAAATGTTGGCTAAAACCAACCCAAAACTAGTCGAAATCCAGTGCAAATACAGCCTAAAAATAGTCCGAAACATTCTAAAACCAACCCAAAATTCCATTCAAAGCCAGCCTATAAAAAATTCTGAGTTTTCAGGTGAACTGCAGGCAGTGTTTCCACAGAACAGAGAGGAGATGATGAGAGAGACTGAGAGGAAAATAACATTTTTAAGTAACAAAATAAATGCAGCACGGTCCAAAAAGTAAACAGAGGAGGAAGCGTAACAGTAGCAAGAAATGCCAAGAAACAGCTTGGAGTTCAGAGAGTTAAAAGATGTAAATCTATGCAAGCCTTAGTGTTGAGTTCAAAAATTGTGCTCCTGACCAGCTGCAAACTGTCAAGCCACTCCTAACCTTTGAGGGAAGGGAAACCCACAGAGTTGCGCTGCCTTTGTCGCTCCATAAAATTTAATACCAACTCTGTCCTGCCAGAATATAAACTGTTCCATTAACTGCAGAGCTTGCAGCTAGTTGATGGTGCAAGAAAGTCTCCTGAACAAACAGCTTCATCTTTTTGTTCATTAGCAACAAATGCAAGCACATTAGCGGCTCCTCCAGCAGGCCCACTCGCTATGTGATCAACCCCACCTGCTTCATGAATTCCTGTTTGCTTGCACTGCTTTCTGATTGTGTTCAAATTGCAAAGAAATATGTGCAAACACCCCTCGACACAGGTGTGACTACAGAAGGCAAACATAGTGACAATTTTCTCACGTGAGTTTGCGAGACATTTTCATGATTAGACAGAAACAGAAATTGGCAGGTGAGTAAATCCACACTCTGGAAGCCTTTTATGAGAACAACAAGGAGTTGGGAATAATTAACGCAAAATGCGAGGAAAGTTATTACAAAAAGAGACCAAGGATAGTGCAGGAAGGCCAAGAAAATAATGATAAAGCTTTGGTGACCTGCTGCTTCACAGGCTTTGATGGAAAAAGCAGATAAAATACACTTTATTGATCCCTCACCAGAAGTATTTACATGTTACAGCGGCGAGACACATTAACATTCAGTTATAGGAAAGCTGTCCTGGTAAACATCAGCTCATTTTCAACACATGAACTCTGGTGGAAATCATTAACTACCACAGAAGTTTTTGTCATGGTGCCCACTGCAAGCAAAACCTCCACAATATTTTTAATTAGTTATATTCAATCAGTTAATCAAAGTTTATTAGCCCTTTACAACAGCCCAAAGTACTTCACAGTAAAAAACAAGAAAATAACTCAAAAACAATACAGTAACTTAAAGCAGGACAAACAATCACACTCGCACTCAGACCTACAGGCAAATTTAGAATAATCAATTAACCTCAGCATATTTTTGGACATTGTTATATATGGATATTATTAGTAGCAATTAATTGGCCAAATCTAAAGTTTTCTGTAAAAAGCTATGGCAAGAAAAACAGTGTTAACAGATGCTGTTGCACATGAAAATGTTATGTTTTGTTGCTGATCTGGAAGAGATATCGGTAGAAAAACATCCTTTGTGTAGATCTATAGCAAGAAAAAACAGAGTTAAGAGATGTTTTTGCACATGAAAATGTTCTGTTTTGTTGTTGATATGGAAAAGCTGTGAAGACAGAAGACAGTTTTACACAAATTTAAAGAGATATAGATAGAAAAGCAGCATTTATAAAGAGCTATAGCAAGAAAAAAATGTGTTGAGATGTTGTTGCACATGTGAATGTTATATTTTGTTGTTGATCTGGAAGAGCTGCAAAGAAACTGACAGTTTTACCCAAATTTAAAAGATATAGATAGAAAAAGAGCATTTATGTAGCTCTATAGCAAGAAAAAACAGAGTTCAGAGATGTTTTTGCACCTGAGGAGCTACAGGAATCACAGAGAAAACCCCATCTGCTCCTACTGGACTGTTTGTTCTCCGTTAGCTCGATCTCTGTCTCTATATGGATGTAAAGCAGAGCAGAATGAGGACAACCCCCCCCAACCGTCCACCTAGCAGCGCCTCCCCTCCACGTCCCCACAAAGCCCCGCTGTGTCCCAACAGCCCCGGCGCCAGTGTTGTGTCTAACCTGGTGCTTACTCCCCTCGATGCGCACAAACAAGGACGTCACCCCCCACCTCCGACCATCTGGGGCCCCCCACCACCGCCTCGCCTGCCCAGCTGGCTTCAGAAATCCCTTCACAAACCCCCAGATGCCCTCAGACACCCTCAAACCTCGCCCCTCTGGATTCTCGGTGTCATCAAACGGAGGCCCGAGGCGGCGATGAGCTGCTCCTCACGGGGAGGAAAGAGGGACTTAAGGGCAACAAGCTGTTGTGCTTATCTGCCGTTTCCTGTTTGCTGCTCTACGCGTTAGTGTGTGTTTGTGGGAGTCTTGGCTTCCTTCAAGGTCAGAGGGAAGTGCACGTCTCCTTTTGCTTTCTTTTCTATGACTCCTAATCTGCGAATGTGGACG